>NC_048302.1:129556561-129564459 GCF_013100865.1 Trachemys scripta elegans
CGGGGGGGAGGCTCGGGGGGCGGCGCTTTTTTTTGCTGCTTGGGGCAGCAAAAAAGCTAGAGCCGGCCCTGTATATAACACAAATTCTAAGAAGAACTGATGACACATTTTTAGTGAAAGTTTAACTTCCTTATAGTCAAAAGTTAAGAAAATTCCATCTCATGCAAATTCATCACTTCTGAAAAGGGTTTAGATTATTTAGCAGGATCCTTTTCATAAGATTGCATAATCGACAGATGGATGGCGGCATGTGTAGCTAGCAGCACACCAGAAATGCAAAGCACTGGCTGCTTTAAAAGGGAGGTTCACTTTGAGCTCTCAAAGCTGAGAATTGGGTTACTTAATTCCCATGAAAGCCCAGCCCTGAAGGTCATTTAACTCTCCAGCCCTTTTATTCCCTTCTTGACAAAACCGCCGTATTATTTTAAGGCATTTCTCTTCAGAAATTTTTAATAGCACAATAGAGAAAAGGGCTCAATTTCTCCTTACATCACAATAATGAAGTGAGGTACAGTACTACGGTAGCTAAAGAGGATGCTGTCAAGTAAACAGGCAATGCCAATGTTAATGTGAATACCAATTTGATCTATGCATCTGATTTGTGACAAGGACTGCTGTATAGAGCTGGAAGGAACAGGTGTTGTAAGCTAATATGTAAAAATTAATTATTGTTTATTTATATTGCAGTTTCACCTGGGAGCCCCAGTTTTGGATGCGAGCCCTATAGAATCATAGAACTGGAAGGGATCTCGAGAGGTCATCTAGTCCAGTCTCCTGCACTCAAGGCAGGACTAAGTATTATCTAGACCATCCATGACAGGTGTTTGTCCAACCTGCTCTTAAAAATCCCCAATGATGGAGATTCCACAACCTCCCTAGGCAATTTATTCCAGTGCTTAAACACTCTAACAGTTAGGAAGTTTTTCCTAATGTCCAACCTAAACCACCCTTGCTGCAATTTAAACCCACTGCTTCTTGTCCTATCCTCAGAGGTTAAGAAGAAAATTTTTTGTCCCTCCACCTTGTAACAACTTTTTATGTACTTGAAAACTGTTATCATGTCCCCTCTCCGTCTTCTCTTCTCCACACTAAACAAACCCATTTTTTTCAATCTTCTCTCATAGGTCTTGTTTTCTAGACCTTTAATCATTTTTGTTGCTCTTCTCTGGACTTTCTCCAATTTGTCCACATCTTCCCTGAAATGTGGCGCCCAGAACTGGACACACTACTCTAGTTGAGGCCTAATCAGCGCGGAGTAGAGCGGAAGAATTACTTCTCATGTCTTGCTTACAATACTCCTGCTAATACATCCCAGAATGATGTTTGCTTTTTTTGCAACAGCATTACACTGTTGACTCATATTTAGCTTGTGATCCACTATGACCCCCGAGATCCCTTTCTGCAGTACTCCTTTCTAGGCAGTCATTTCCCATTTTGTATGTGTGCAACTGATTGTTCCTTACTAAATGGAGTACTTTGCATTTGTCCAATTTCATCCTATTTACTTCAGACCATTTATCCAATTTGTTCAGATCATTTTGAATTTTAATCCCATCCTCCAAAGCACTTGCACCCCTCCCAGCTTGGTATCATCTGTAAACTTTATAAGTGTACTCTCTATGCCATTATCTAAATCATCAATGAATATATTGAACAGAGCCCGTCCAGAACCGATCCCTGCGGGACCCCGATCGTTATATCCTTCCAGCATGACTGTGAACCACTGATAACTACTCTCTGGGAATGATTTTCCAATCAGTTATGCACCCATCTTATAGTAGCTCAATCTAGGCTACATTTCCCTAGTTTGTCTATGAGACGGTCATGCGAGACAGTATCAAAAGCCTTACTAAAGTCAAGATGTACCACATCTACTGCTTCCCCCCATCCACAAGGCTTGTTACCCTGTCAAAGAAAGCGATCAGGTTGGTTTAACACAATTTGTTCTTTCCAAATCCATGCTGATTGTTATTTATCAGCTTATTATTTTCTAGGTGTTTGCAAATTGATTGCTTAATTATTTGCTCCATTATCTTTCTGGCTACAGAAGTTAAGATGACTGGTCTGTAATTCCCCGGGTTGTCCTTATTTCTCTTTTTATTTATGGGCACTATATTTTCTCTTTGTACTGTGCTGCACAAAGGACAAAAAAGAATGCCCTTGCCCTGAAGAGTTTCCATCCATTCCCTCTTGCAATTTACTTGAAGTCCTCAGTATTTCCCAAAGGTATTTTGATGATGGAGTATCTTCAAGGTTTGAGTAATGCGTTAGAAGTTTGACATATAAAAAGGCTTTGCCGGTAAAATAAAATTTTTGGATTTATAGAATCATAGAATATAAGGGTTGGAAGGGACCTCAGGAGGTCATCTAGTCCAACCCCCTGCTCAAAGCAGGACCAATCCCCAATTAAATCATCCCAGCCAGGGCTTTGTCAAGCCTTACCTTAAAAACCTCTAAGGAAGGAGATTCCACCACCTCCCTAGGTAACCCATTGCAGTGCTTCACCACCCTCCTAGTGAAAAAGTTTTTCCTAATATCCAACCTAAACCAATCCAAACCAACTTGAGACCATTACTCCTTGTTCTGTCATCTGCCACCACTGAGAACAGTCTAGATCCATCCTCTTTGGAACCCCCTTTCAGGTAGTTGAAAGCAGCTATCAAATCCCCCATCATTCTTCTCTTCTGCAGACTAAACAATCCCAGTTCCCTTAGCCTCTCCTCATAAGTCATGTGCTCCAGCCCCCTAATCATTTTTGTTGCCCTCCGCTGGACTCTTTCCAATTTTTCCACTTGTATTGTGGGGCCCAAATCTGGACACAGTACTCCAAATGAAGCCTCACCAATGTCCAATAGAGGGGAATGATCACATCCGTTGATCTGCTGGCAATGCCCCTACTTTTATACAGCCCAAAATGCTGTTAGCCTTCTTGGCAACAAGGGCACACTGTCGACTCATATCCAGCTTCTCGTCCACTGTAACCCCTAGGTCCTTTTCTGCAGAACTGCTGCCTAGCCATTCGGTCCCTAGTCTGTAGCAGTGCATGGGATTCTTCCGTCCTAAGTGCAGGACTCTGCTCTTGCCTTTGTTGAACCTGATCAGATTTCTTTTGGCCCAATCCTCTAATTTGTGTAGGTCCCTCTGTATACTATTCCTACCCTCCAGCGTACCTACCACTCCTCCAAGTTTAGTGTCATCTGCAAACTTGCTGAGGGTGCAGTCCACGCCATCCGCCAGATCATTAATAAAGATATTGAATAAAACCAGCCCCAGGACCGATCCTTGGGGCACTCCGCTTGATTCCGGCTGCCAATTAGACATGGAGCCATTGATCACTACCCGTTGAGCCCGACAAGAATACTGTGGGAGACCATATCAAAAGCTTTGAAAAAGTCAAGGAATAACACGTCCACTGCTTTCCCCTCATCCACAGAGCCAGTTATCTCATCATAGACGGCAATTAGGTTAGTTAGGCATGACTTGCCCTTGGTGAATCCATGCTGACTGTTCCTGATTTCTTTCCTCTCCTCTAAGTGCTTCAGAATTGATTCCTTGAGGACCTGCTCCATGATTTTTCCAGGGACTGAGGTGAGGCTGACTGGCCTGTAGTACCCCGGATCCTCCTTCTTCCATTTTTTAAAGATGGGCAATACATTTGCCTTTTTCCAGTCATCCGGGACCTCCCCTGATCACCATGAGTTTTCAAAGATAATGGCCAATGGCTCTGCAATCACATTTGCCAACTCCTTTAGCACCCTCGGATGCAGCGCATCAGGCCCCATGGACTTGTGCTCGTCCAGCTTTTCTAAATAGTCCCGAACCACTTCTTTCTTCACAGAGAGCAGGTCACCTCCTCCCCATGCTGTGCTGCCCAGTGCAGCAGTCTGGGAGCTGACCTTGTCTGTGAAGACAGAGGCAAAAAAAGCATTGAGTACATTAGCTTTTTCCACATCCTCTGTCACTAGATTCCCGTCACTGGGGTTGTCTTTTATAATTATAGCCTGTGACCCAATTGCCATTGTGAATGGAAGGGCAGATAATATTGAATTTTCATTGATTTTAAGGCCAGAGGGAACCATTGTGATAATCTAATCTAATCTCCTGTATAACACAGGCCGGAGACTCTCACCCAGTGATTCCTGCATCGAGTCTAATGGCTTATGGTTAAAACAGAAATACATCCATCTTGATTTTCCGGGTTCTTGTCCTCCACCCTTTGTATTGTTATCTCTCCAGTAAAGAACAATTGTTATTTAAGAAGGATGATATTGGGATTTTTTTTTTTAACCAAGGTTTGAGATAGATTCTATGGCGTTCAACCTGAGACATCCTTCTCTGCTCAAAAAATCACAATTCCTCATCACTAATTTCTAGAGCTGACTGGCCGTGTTCTTATTATTGATGCCTTCTGAGGTGGACAATTATTTTGAGGAATGGAGGTGTATAAAAGAAACTTACTACAGAGCTCAACACTATGAACTCCTATGGAAATGACAGTGTCTTCTTGGCTATAGCTGGGCCAACAGTTCATTGTCAATAACATCCATTGTGGATTCTGGCAATTTTCCCCCCTGTATAATTTTCCTTGAATTATTTGATTTCCATTATCTTTCCCAGCTCTGTTCTTGTTGGCAGCAACTGTAAATAAAGCTGCTGACCTTTATTTATTTTTCTTGCAGACTGTAAAAATCGCATTTTCCATGTACAAACACCTAGTCAGAGATAGGCTCTGCACTGAAGAGTTTATACTCTAAAAAGACAGCACTGGCACAGCAAAGGGAAGTGACTTTTCCAGGGTCTCTTAGGAGTTAGTGCTCAAGCCAGGAATAGGAATCATATCTCTTGCTTCTCAGCCGAGTGCCCCATCCACTAGACAACGTCTATCAAGTTTCTTATGTATTCCTTATTACTACAGTATCTAAGTGTCTTCAACCATTCTAGGTTCACTTGGTCCTGCATCAGCACAGGTGCCTTGAGATCCCTTCCACCCCTATATTTCTATGATTCTGTGGTCATTATTAAATCTCACAACATCCATGCCAGGTAGGAAAACATCTTCATTTACAGATGTGGAACTAATAAACAACAAGGTAGGTTAAGTAATGTGCTCAAGGTTGCATAGGAAGGGTGTGGCTGAACTAGGAGTTGAATCCAGGTCTCCCATTGGTTCTCAACCAGGGGAATGCGTACCCACATGTGCAGTGATACTTTTTTATTTTTATGTCTGATTTTATAAGCAAGAAGATTTTAGGTGAGGTGAAACTTAGGGTATGCAAGATAAATCAGACTCCTGACAGGGGTACAGTAATCTTGAAAGGCTGAGAACCACTGGGCCTAGCTTGCACGTCCAAACCCTTTCCACTAGACCATACTGCCACTCGCCATAACTGACTGTTATGTACAATTAAACTACACGTTCGGCTGTGTAATTTTCTTCTTTTGTATGATTCTCCCTGTGTTGGTTGATGGGATTGGGGTTTTTGTTTTGTTTGTTTTTAGGGTTTTTTTGGCTCTATTAATTTTAAATAGCACTTAAAAATATTTAAAAAAGCCCTAAAGAGAAATGTGCGTTTATGTTCTTATCATTCCTCCGAACACCTGTGAACTGCTGAGTTTAATTGGGCTACAGCTGGTGCTGACTCGTGTGTGTGTGGGAGGGAGGAGAGAGTGTGTGGGAGTTTTACTGACTGTTATACCATATATTTACAATGTGTTGCCTTCTTTGTTTCCAGCCCCGGCCTCCTGCCTTTCCATGTTCCTTGTAGTAGATTAGAAGGGACTGTTTCTCAGAGTAACAGAACCTCACTTGGAAGAGTTCTATAGTCTTGTGATGCTTCCCAGGCTGTCATCTCTAGTTCAGAGCATAAGAGGGATGGGCCAGAGACCTACAGCCACTTCCTTCGGTGGGAAAAGGCATCATTTCAGAAAAACTCAGGGGTGGAGGGAAGGGGCAAATTCTATCAGCCTATAGAACAGTCTATATGATTATATTATATTCTGTGAAGTCAGATGGGAAGGGGGCAAAAAGTGGAAGACTGAGACCTATGAAAAATCTGGGGCACGGGGGCAAACCAGGGCCTTGGGGGCAACCGCCCTCTTTGCCCCATTGCAAATGGCATCCTTGATCTGAGGCCACAGAACCAATTTAATTGGCTAGCAGAATATTCGACCAGCCTGGGGAAATCCCACAATAGCTTAGAATCAACTTCATATCACAACCTTCAGCTTAGGAGCTCTGGCTAGGTTAGACCCGCAGCCTAGGGCACATTGGTACCAACCTCAGGATCAGGAGGGTATAAAGACAGCTTAAAGCTCCCTATATTATCCCCACACTCGCGGTCACTTGCCGAGGGCAGCTCAGCTGGACCTAAGAATCAGGCTCATTAACTTCAAACTCTTCTCCTAACTAATGATCTACCACTATTTGAAAATTGTCCTATACATGTGGCCCTGTAGGTCGATGGGGCTTGTGTTTTTTATGGAGTATTGTCCAAAAATGAGTGGATTTACCCATGTGCATAAATTCTTGGTGACTCGCAAAGAGGCAGATGCTAAGCCAGCCCATATTTTATTTATTTAGATGTAGACATCTATATTTATAGGCTTGGTACTGGAATTACTGAGTACAATTCTATAGTCTGGGTTATGCAGGAGGTCAGAATAAATAATCATAAGGGTTCATTATGGCCTTAAAATCTGTGAGTATATTTACAAAAGTGCCTATCTAGGGATTTCAGTACAGTAGCCATATACAAAAATACAAGACAAGAATTAATGAATCAGCCTCTCCAAAACAATCAAATGAAAACCAGAGTTCTATCCCAACCACAGATCACAGCCCTCAATACACAAATGCCAACCCTCAAAGGTCTGGGTGAACATAGGTTTGCAGGTTTCAGAGTAGCAGCCGTGTTAGTCTGTATCCGCAAAAAGAAGAACAGGAGTACTTGTGGCACCTTAGAGACTAACAAATTTATTAGAGCATAAGCTTTCGTGAACTGCAGCCCACTTCTTCGGATGCATATACAATGGAACATATATTGAGGAGATATATATACACACATACAGAGAGCATAAACAGGTGGGAGTTGTCTTACCAACTCTGAGAGGCCAATTAATTAAGAGAAAAAAAACTTTTGAAGTGATAATCAAGCTAGCCCAGTACAGACAGTTAAGAAGTGTGAGAATACTTACAAGGGGAGATAGATTCAATGTTTGTAATGGCTCAGCCATTCCCAGTCCTTATTCAAACCGGAGTTGATTGTGTCTAGTTTGCATATCAATTCTAGCTCTGCAGTCTCTCTTTGGAGTCTGTTTTTGAAGTTTTTCTGTTGTAATATAGCCACCCGCAGGTCTGTCACTGAATGACCAGACAGGTTAAAGTGTCTCCCACTGGTTTTTGAGTATTTTGATTCCTGATGTCAGATTTGTGTCCATTAATTCTTTTGCGTAGAGACTGTCCGGTTTGCAGAGTCCCTGAAGGTCATCAGAGTTGGGTTTAAGGAAAAGGTAGTGAATTCCAACTGGAATGTAGAGAATACCCTGCCAGCTGCCCCACTACTCATAAACCCAGGAGGCTTCATCTTGAGCCCCTCTGTTCATTACAACTGTAGAATGACAATTGTTCAAATAAGCAGGGCCGGCTCTAACTTTTTTGCCGCCCCAGGCAAAAAAGAAGAGTGGTGCCCCGCCATACCCCCCCCCCCCGAGCGCCGCCGAAATCCCCCCCCCCCCAGCACCACACAACTCAAAGCTCCACCCCCCAGCGCCGCGCCGCCCGAAGCCCTGCTCCCTCCAAGTGCTGCGCCACCCAAAGTCCCCGCCCCCCCTCCAAGCACCGCACAGCGCCAGCCCCCCAAGACCCCGCCCCTCCAAGCACCACGCCGCCCGAAGTCCCC
>NC_048302.1:129864531-129974402 GCF_013100865.1 Trachemys scripta elegans
AACACTGAACTGAGGTATTTAAATTGTTGCACAGACTTTAACTCTGTACCATCTAATTATACTGGCTTCTCATTGTCCCTCTCAATAAAGCTTTGCATGTATTCCGTCTTTTGTTGGTTGATTCATAAACCATTTTCTTCTAATGCAGCCCTCCAGTATAGTGGTATTGCTATACCAGTTTTAAAAAAGGTACAAAAAAAGCTATATCAGTAAAATGTTCTTAGTGTCGATATGGCCTTACATCAGAATCTGGCCTATATATTCTAGTACTGAACAATATATTGGGCCAGATTCTTAGCTGGAGTAACTCACTGTAGCTCATTTCAATGGAGTTAGGACACTTTACAGCAGCTTTGCTTGATTGGGTCAGCTAGACCATGCCCCTGACAGGATTGGTCCCTATTGCACATTTTCTCAAATTATAGACTCTAGAGTAAGAAAGGCCTGTTGTTGTAGTAGCACAAAGGATCAGATTTATGTGCTTTAGCAGTCATCCATTAGCAGTAATTCCATTCCAGCTGAAATTTTAGAAATTGCTTTCTCAAAATACCATTCTTATGTCAATGGCTGATGTTCCAAATTGTCAGCATTTAGCCTTTGAATGAGGTATCATGAGAGCATAAATTTTAACACTTGAAATGAAAATATGGAACACAAGCCAAATGGAAGCCACTGAGCTTTTAATGTTGTCCAGCTACAGCTATGTAAGTATTATTATTATTGGCTTCTTTTCATCCTGATAGGAACTGAATGTTAAGAAACTGTACTTTCTTCCATGCATCTGTCATAAATCCCACAGGAAGCAGGGATATAGATCCTTGTGTTGTTGGTTCAGTAGTCTTAAAGCAATGGGGGGGAAAATCTGAAATTTCTAACTAGCTAGAGTGGCGTGGGAGGCAGTGAAAATGGACATGTGGATGAGGGTTCTATTTGGGATGCAGTGTTTCTTTATCCGAGTGTAACAAGGCATAGTAGGGTCCCACTTGGTCCTGCCTCTTCTCTGCTCCAAAAACCGCTCCAAGACCTTCTAGCTCAGCAGTCACCAGTGCAGTTTATTTATATAATGCCATCCCACCACCTTCTCACCAGGTACAGCTTGGGGGTTCCAGCCTTGAGGACTTCTTAGCCTCTGGAGCCAGAAGGGCAGAGGTACCATGCTCCTTCCCTTCCCTGGCCTCCGCCTTTCTCTCTGCCTCCCTTGGCTTCCTTCCTCTGAGGCTTTTATACAGCCCCAGGATAATTAGGCTGGCAGCTATTTCCCCTTTGCAAACAGGTGCAGGTTTCTCTAGCCAGCTCCAATTTACCTCCCTTAATTGGAACAGGGGTGACAGAGGGGTGGCTCAGGAGTTCCTGCACAGCGCCCTGTCACACCCAGTGTAAATATATTAGAAAGTTTGTATTTGACATCTGCATTAAAAATACAGCAAATGAGTAGATCACACATGAGAAAACTACAAAGCCATTGCTTTAAATGTAATGAGTTAATATTATCCACATATTGCAAAACACTTCAACTCTCTTTGCAAAGGCATCCAATTTCTTGTACAATCTAATGTTACAACAATAAAATCCTCGAAACCATTCTGCCATCTCAGCTGGATCTTTTAGTGTCTGTGGATGGATAACAGACACAGTCCCTCCTACATCGGGTTTGAGGAAAAGACCTAATCACAGGGTGGAGGAGAGGATGAAGGTCCCATCACAAACATAACATAAGATTACGTCTCCTAGAGTGGTTGAGTCAAACAATACTTTGGAGAAGGCACAAGATCCCAACCTATCACAGAAGATGCATTGTCAGCATGGATACTGAAGCTGCCCAGAATAAAAAATTTCTTGAGAATCCAATGATCCAACAAGAAGTCGGTTAGGTAAAAATTTAGGTGAGTGGTCTGCATACAGCCAGAACTTCATAAAACATTTTATGCTGGGATTCACAAGCAGACAAATACACACAAATCAGTCCATCTTTGATACTGGACATCTCCTGAACCTGAGATCGTATATAAAACCCACAGCCAGGTCTCTTCACTAACCCTCCCTGAATCTGAGCACCCATTTATGTCAGATGCATGAAAGAAAGTGCAGGCTTTCATATTCAGTTGCTATTACATCTATAAGAGGTCGATATAAGGTAGCTGGTCAATACTATTAATTTGTCTCCTCCTGGTTTGAATTTTGTATTGCATGCCTTTTGTGAGAAGGTTTAAAGATGTAACAAATATATCTAGATTTTTTTTTTATATTTCCAAGTGAATGTAATGCTTCTATAAAGGTGTTAGACTGCCAACCCTGGAGACCAGTCTCACTTATTTATCCAGAGAACAGGTACAGCAACTAGAGAGACAGTGCATGTTTTTCCTTACTGTCTTACCTGGAGATATTTGGAAAAGACTCATGTTGATTGGTTATTGCACAATCAACACCAAGCAGAGCAACTATCAGACACAAAGTGCAATGGACTTTCAGTACAATGGCATCAATAAAGCACATAGTCTAGCACATTTCTTTTCATAAGAGTGTGTTAGCCACAGCTGTTCCTCGTGATTTTGTCAGTGTGATCAAACAGGACAATGTGGCATTTCAATCTATATTGCTAAAAAAGTGTCTGTCCAACTTCTTTTCCATTTGTAAGACTGTCAGAACCTCTGTGTATGTGTTATCTTCCTGTCTTCGTCTGAAATGATATCTCACATTCCAAGGCAAATTGCTTCCTAACTAAATTCAGATGCTTGAGGTTGCCTTTGCCCAGGTCAGCATAAGAAGAGTTTGCGGATGACTTTGCTGGCATACATGGTTTTCCTCAGGGGAGCTTACCAAAACCATCAATCACATTCAGTCCTGAAATGAATAGGATGTAATAGCATTGCTGAAGGGCAGATATTGGCAGAACAACAGTTCATTGCTTCTATACTGGCATGGTGTTTCATTGCTTGCCAACTAATATTTTGCATCTTGTATAAAACTCACAAGTGCTGAACACTTGTAAGATGTTGAGTTCCCTCCATTTCCACGGAAGTCAGTGAGAGCATTCAAGGCCTGATCCAAGACCTAATCAATGGAAAGATTTCTTTTGATTTCAGTGAGCTCAACCTTGCAGGACTGGGCCCATAGCAAAAGGAAGAAGGAAAAGAAGTCCTGACCACATGAAATATGATCACATAGGTAGTAGCAGAGGATTTAATATTCCAGTTGATATGAAAGTCCATCAGCTAGCAAATGCATAACTCAATTATTCAGCACAGGCGTAGCCATGTTACAGGTTATGTGAAGATTCTGGTCAATCACCGAATATGTTATTTGTGAATATAAAGTGGCTCGTTATGTAGATACTATTGGCCATTTTACTGCTTAAAAGAAGCAGTTTGGAATTTCTGGATACTTTGCAAATAAATTAAAACACAAACAAATGAGTTACAAATTCAATAGATATCCCAAGAAAGAACAAAGAACAAGGGGAAGTAAAATGAGCCAATCCCCACTCATTTTATTCTCAAGAGTAGTCTTGTAGATGTCAAATTTTGGTGTCCTCAGTGGGATTACCTGAATGAGTAAAGTGAGCAGGATTAAGCCCAATTTAGACACCAAAGACACTTTTTCATCACTTATGTCAATTCTGCAAATGTTTATACAGCTGAATAACTTTACCCATAGAAGTAGTCCTATTGAGCTCAATGTCACAGTTACAAATGTAAAGTGTTTGCAGGGCTAGGATTTAAGTGAATAATGCTCCATTTGGCCAACTTTTAGAATTTGCAACAGAGGTCATTCAAGACAAGTGCTAGAGGACAATAATCACATATTTGGCATCAATAGATATTTAACAATTCAGCAGATTTGGCTGGTTCAACACCATTTCCTTTAGCAATTACATGTTATGTTACCGAGTTACATTAGGAAATCATAACTCATTTGGTCAAAGTTTTATTTTGAGCATTAGAATCTTGAAAGGAACTTTAACAACAAATGCAAAGGTACTTACAATGCAGTCTAGGTAATTCACATGCTTTAAGATTTTTTGCACTAAATATCCTTGGGACACTCATTTCTATATATATGCAGAATAATGCAATCCTCCCTCCAATCCTTCTCTCCAATTTATAATCACCTAGAAATGTTACACAGCTAATCTCAGCCTTTACTTTAAAAAGGGAAAATAAAAGGAAGCCTTTTCCTTTGTGAAGACAACCCTGGTGTATCTACAGATTTGGGGTTATTTATGGTTCTCTGTACAGTTCCCTAGAGCTAGTTTTTGGTAACTGTGAAAACCATAGCCATGTGTCTCTTCTTTTTGTGGAGGATCCATGATTTTTTCATGGTTATGGGGGCAGAGTTGCATGAAATGCTACCAACGACAGCCTTCTGAGCCACTTCCTCTGCTCTGAATCTCTTTCAGTGTCTGGCCTCAACAAGGAATAATTCATGAGCATGATAAAGACAGTGTGGTCCAGTGGCCTAGGCATTGAATCGAGAAGAAGTGACTTTTCCATATGGGTAAATTCATTTTTGGATGCCTAAACGGATGGTCTAATTATTGAGACCTACTGAGAACCCACAACATCCAGTTCAGTAAAAAGAACAGGAGTACGTGTGGCACCTTAGAGACTAACAAATTTATTAGAGCATAAGCTTTCGTGGACTACAGCCCACTTCTGTTCAGTAAGTGAATCCTGAGGGTGCTTAGCATTTATGAAAAAAATCAGTTCCTCGTTGTCTCCAATTAAACAGGCCAAGAATTATGGCAAACAGCATCTGTGGATACTTTTGAAATTCTTGTCCTTAATCTCTCTGTCTTATTTTTCCAAACTGCCAAATGAAGATAATTACTTACCTTATGGGGGTGTTGTGATTATTAATTAACTAATGTTTGTAAAATGCTACAAAAGTGTGAAAACTCACCAAGATCTCATGGCTCCAAGACCAGTGGTTTATTTAGATAAATGTTCTTTGCAAAATATTTTTAAACTTTTGCCTGGACCTGGGTACAAGATGGGCTCCATTTCTCCAAAAGCCCCATTCCATCCCCAACCTCATATTTTTTTCATGTACATTCCAAGGCTATTAAGCATGCCACTGAGAACATGGTTGGTGTTGCCTCTAAATGTTCAACCTTGCTTATGATATCCTAAGCAGATTAATACCTCTTATACCCTAAATCTTCTTTGTCAGCAACGTTCCCAGTGTAATCAATTGAGCAGCTAACATTTAGTGATGGGCTTCTGTGAATCCAAGTTGCTATCCTGGAAATCTCTGCTAATGGTGTTGGCAAATGATGGCCATGACTCTGAAGCTATTTCTAATTTTGCAGGAGAATACTGTGGTGACTCTGGTGCCACTTCTAATGAGTTGGCAAGAATTCTTTTGCAGCACTAATTCTATTAGCATGAGTACTTCCCATATACTGCACTCTGCAACTAACGTCTGGGGAAGAAGTAATAAGGATAGCTCAGGGTAGAATTTACGTGAGGGCAAAGCTATCAGATGCCTCTGTATTAATGTGGTTTCTCTCCCTTGGGCTGTGGTTGTTTTTTTTTTTTTTTTGGCCAAATGTTTTGGTGGAATCCATAACAAGATGAAAAATTGTTATGTGTTTCATTTATTGCCTCAGTTCCTTTGTCTGATCCTGTCACCTCCATTACTATTGTTTTCCCTTCATCCTACTTCTTTCATGTAAATTTAACGTAGGGTAAATTAAATGTATTTCTTATATTTGCTCTTGCTGTTAGAAGCCTTGCTCTGCTGAATCACCATCTTTCACCAGATTCTCTTGTTTGGACCAGCTTCCAGCAGTGATACAACCAGGTTTATGATGGAAATGGTCAACTAAGTAACAATGGCAATGACAGAAAAAGATGAAGTTTTTATAACTCAGAAGATGCTCTCAGAACAACAAGATATACAATCTTCAGAACTTGTGGTCAACTGGGATGTTTTATACAGTACAAGTGCTGCATCCTTTCATTGCTGGTATCCTCCGTCCAACCCCCACCCATTAGCTCTCGTTGTTTTGATCTTTTTTGCCAGGGAGAGTGCAGACTGGGAACTGGTGAGACCTGGATAGGGAAGGTAGGTGTCTCAAAAATTATCTGAGGACCTAATGGTTTAAAGCACGACTGGGAGTCATGACTCCATGGATTTCTTTCTGCCCATGACTTGCTATGATGGCATTGTTCAAGCCATTTATCCTTCCGCCATGGGTTTTGTGAGGCTACATTGTTTGCAAAGTTCTTTGAGATACTCAAATGAGATACATTGTGAAAATGCAAAGTAGCGTTATTAGTTAAGTGAGTCTGGCAGATGACTGATTGGCTAATGCCTTTGAGAGAGGACTCTCCTACAGATAAAAAGTCTAGGGTATTAAGGTGGTCATAGTCTCCTTCCTGGTTCCTCTGACCACTGGCATTTAGCCAGCTATGGTTTAACATTTTACCAGTGGTTCAAGTGACCGCAGGACAAGATTTAAAAGAATTGTGATTTAAACCAACATGAAAGGTTCCCCGACTCCTATGGGTCTGACTCTCTTTTCAGTGAAGCAGGGATAAATCAAGAGTAACACATTTGATGTTGATGGAGTTACACCACTCTAAAAAATGCAAACGAGGGCAGAATGATGATCCTCCATCTGCCAGCTGCCAGTTTTTGAACAGATGGAGCATTTCACAATTTCACAACTCCTCCCTCACTCCCAATATCATAAAAGGAAAAGGAGGCGATAACAGTCATTTCTAGCCAAGAAGCCTCTAATTCAACTTCTGAGACAGTTCAGACTGGCAAGTGTTGAGGATTTGGGAATCATAGGGATGCCCATTAATCACACTGATAATGTGTGTGGATTCATGCAGTTGAAGCCATATAATTAAGCTGCTACTCAGAATTCAGCAGTATGTGCTTGAGGAAGTCACATAGGATTTCTGTGTGTTTATCTGCTTCACATACATGTATATATGTATATACCTGAGTAATTCTTTTGTTCTTACACTGCTAGCCAGCGTGAGTGCCAAACTGATCCAAGACAAACTTGGATGTGTGCCTTCATTTTTTTTTAATAAATAGTGTTGTCAAGTAATTTTCAATTCGTAAAAGAAGTTGGGAAGGATTAACTAGTTCAAAGAGCGGATATTTGGAACAAATTGCTCAGCCTGCTGCAGTTACGGTGCCCATATTACACACTAAATGAGATCAGTGAAAAAAACTGGACCACCATTTTTGGGTGTTTTTTTACCTTACTTTAAGTATGTAACTTTCGTGTACAAATACCAGAAAGTAAAATAAATATTGCCAATGACAGAATAAATATTTTATTCCATGCAGTGTGGAATATAAATACTTCGTACTCCCAATTTCTTTATTGTCTTTAGCATATTTGCCAATAAAATAATTGAACAGGGGAAGTGGATAGCACTGTAGATTAGTAATAGGCTATTTAGCCTTTCACTTTCAGGCTGCAGGATCCATTATAATCCTGGGATAGTACTGACAGAAATTTGTTATTATGACTAGCCATAGGCATCTGCCTGATTTGTTGTTGCTTAGGGTTGTGTCACTTTGCATGTCCATCCCTTTACTGTCCTTCATTCAAACCCCATCCACTGGTTGGCCCACTGTGGACCCCCCCTCATTTATCTTGGAAGATATATTTGGGGAACCAACCCTCCATAGCCGTCAAGTGACAAATGCACTGATCCCACTGCATGTCTAATATATGTCAGTGACCTAGAGATGGAAGATTCTACATCTTGTACCCAATTCCTCAGAGCTATCCAGTCATCTGAAAAAAAGTATGTCATACATCAGACTAAATTACACTTAGGTTGAAAAGGCTATGATCATGCTCTCTTTGTCTTTTGATTTATAGAGTATGCATTACCACCTTCCAGTACTGTTCACTGTGATATGATAAGGCCCCACACAGAGTTGGGAAGGAGCTTTAAATGAACAAGAAGAGCAATATCTCTGCCATCCCTAGAGGCCAAAATCCTCACATGACCCTTCTTCTGCCCTTTAGTAAGAGAGCTCTGACATTGTGACAGCTTTAATAGTAGTCAAGAGGCAGAACAAGAGTAAAAGATCTTTGCAGTCCATCTTGTCTTTCTAAAATGCTGAGGGATATAGGGGGGAAAAAACACACAGAAGTAGTAATACCAGGACCCAAGAAAAGAAAAGCAAGCTTTAAGAACTATTAAATATAAAAGCTATGTTTAAATAACATAAGGGCTGTAACACAAACCAGCAAAGCCAGGATATTCCGTTAGAGCTCATTCGGCTACAACATTAATTTACAGCATTCTGAAGCTTTGACTTTGAATTTCAAAGATTGTGTCTAGTTTGCGTCTAAATGTTAATCATGTGTTTTGGGCTTATATTGTTTTCTTAATATGTTTTTGTCTCCTTTTTAATATTTTTTTGTAGAAAGGTTCTTAAAAATGGGCTGATGTCAGCAAGTAGGCATACACATATTTAGAATTAAGCAGAAAAAATAATAAATATAGAAAATCTGGAGAAAAGAAATGTTCCGTCTATCCTAAAAAAGTAGACATATCTACACAGTTAATAATAATAATAATAATAATAATAAATACAGGAATATACAATATCTTCCATTTATAAAGCACCTTTAATCCCAAAGCACTTTACAAAGTAAGGGCCTGATTCTTCACCTTCAATGGAAGTTTAGCTACTGATTTCAAGGGGACCAGGATTGGGCTTTTAAATTAATATGTCCCATATTCCACGGGATCCCTTCACCCATTACTAAAATGTGGCCATCTCTGAAGGAGAATGTGGTAGCTGTTTTACAACTCAGAGAAAGTCTACACAACAGTTTAGATTGGGAAATGAAGAAAAAAATCTTTTAAAGTTTAGAAAAATAACATGCAACTGATTTCGTGTGAGCGCTGTACTTTAACCCCTCCCCCCAAAACTAAACCGACCAACAAACAAAATCCCCTCTTAAAAATCTTTCCCCTCCCCACCCCACTCCCCAAAAAAACAGTCAGAGCTTTACATGAAGGTATAAATTAGAAACAAGGTTACTCACCGTGGAGGAGTCACTGCTTCCGTTCCCAAGCGTAGCTCCCTCAGCACAGGTGGGTAGGTGGGTAGAAAGTTGACTAGCCCTGCCCCCATCTATGACATCACATTCTACCTCATAAAAGGTAGTGAAAGTGCTCTGAACTCCAGTCTGATTTCCGAGAGATACAGAAAAGAGAGAGTGAGAGAGAGAGCAAGAGAAATATTGTACCCTAGTGCAGAGGGGAGAAGAGGAGAAAATGTGTGCTGACGGAGCTATGCTTGGTAAAGGAAACAGGGACTCTTCCATGGTGAGTAACCCCACTGTGAGATTCCTCTCACTTGCTCCCTTACCACAGGTAAGAAAAGTACTGAACAATTTGCTAAGAGGGGAAGAGTGAGCTATGGTGCTGTATGAATGATGAAAACTAGAAGGGCCAGGAATGGCTACCCTGTTGAACATTGATTGGATGAGAGTGGACTAGGGAATTTGGCAGAGGGATTAAAAAATAACATTTTTGTGTATCTTTTTAAACACTGGGAATGCACGTATAAAGGTGACGTGAGCAGTTGGAATTCCACCAACTTCAATGTGAGTTACAAACATACACACTAGGGTTGAATTTGGTCCATCCACAAGTCAGAGGAGAGTTTTGGCCAACTGTTTTAGAGAAATCAGATTAGAGGGCAGGGAACTTTCACTAGCATGAAAATCCAAACATTGTGGTCAGGGAGAGTCAACTTTCTCTCACCTGCCTGCCTGAGCTGAGAGAGCAAGTGAGGGGAATGGTAAACATGCTGGGCAAACATTTATTTACAAAGCACACTTTACAGTATCAGCAAATTTACACAAAGGTGAGAGCTTTAGAGAGTGTATATTTTAGTCTAGGAATTACACACAATGACACCTTCTAGACTGAAGCCAATTCTCTCAGAGAAAAAAAAAACGTCCCTATAACCAGAATTGTGGTTTACCAAGGGAACGTTCATTCTAATTCTCTCTAAATGGAATTTTGCTCTATTAAATTCTGCATAAAGCAGGTTTTACAGTATATATTCCCATTATCCATTACCGTTTTGATTTTCTTATTAATCCAACTAGGCATCCCAGCTAAAAAAATAGTATATTTACTATGGGCTAAATCTACCAGATTTACTCATATTGAGTAGCACCTCCATCAGTAGGTAGCCACATTGCTCCCAGAGTAAGGGACTACTCAATGTGAACAAGAGCGGTAGAATCTGGTCCGATTTTTGTTGTTGTTGATGTATAAGGAATGCTCTTAAGAGTCAGAATTATAAAGTTACACTGAGCAAATACTAATATTTTCCCTTAGGTGCCCAGTTGCTACAAGGATCATGTAAATTGTAATCTACCCAAGATGATTTTTCTGTTTCACTAATGATTAATGTACATCCTTTGCTCTGCTTGTGTTGGTTTTGGTTTCCCTCCTCTTCTGCTACAGCAAAAGGAAGTCTTTTTGATTAATGCCTACTACCAATCACTTCCTCTAATAACAGAGGTCAAGGCTATTTCCTCTTTATCTGAACATCTTTCACTACATTTGGAAATGCAACAGAATATTTGTAATTTTTAACATTCAAAGTACAAATTAAAAAAAAAAAAAAAAAAAAGAGCAAGAACAACCTTACAACCTTGATCAGTTCCTCCAATCTGGCTTGTTCTACCAATCTTAAGCAAGAGCTACTGTAACTGTTAGAGGCGAAATATGAGTTCAGGACCCAATGCAAAACTAGGCTGCATCTGAATGATGCAAAGTGATGACGGGTGCTGTAAATTTAGGTTTATAATTGAATTAAGTGTTAGGATTTCTAACTGATTCCTGGTTAAGGGATAATGTCTTTAAGCTATGTCAATATTTAAACAGGGAAAAATAACTTTTCTGCCTTGTAATAGGACTGGATTGAGCTATATCCATCTGAACAGTATGACCTGCTGCTTTTAAAGGCTTTCCACATTTTGGTGAATCTTCAATCAATTGGTGGGGACTTCACTGTTACCTTTTCTAACCAATATGTGTTATTACTAATCTGCCACATGGACAGGGAAAATTAAGCTTTTAAAGGTTTTTGAGGTAAAAGGTAACTGCTGTAATCCAATCAGATCAAAATCCATAGGATTAAGGATTCTTTGTCTTGACCATTGCACTATTGTTTTTTGCCAAATGAAGTAGGAGCATAATCTAAACTCTGCAGCAGACACTAGAACTTCTGAGGCCCAAGCAAATAGTAGTTGGAATGGTAAGACTAGATTTTGTGGGGAGATGCAAATTGTCATTTAAATATTACCCTCAAATGGAAATGCCATAGCAGAGAACCTTCTAATGGATGGTGATGGCCAAATAAATTCTCCACTAATAACCTATTATTAGAAATGAGGCATTATTGGTTTGCACTGTGGAGGCCGCACCTGGTGTACGGCTTTGGGCCACTCAATATCGGACAGACTTTGGTTGAGAAAGAAGAGGAAATGCAGAGAAGAGTAAAACAATAATGAGGGGTTTGGAGGGATTGATTTAGGAGAATATACATAAAACTTGGTTAAACGGAGAACTAAGGAAGAGCTACTACAATGAACTAAACACACTTGCAGAACAGTATATTTCAGAAGAGAGAGAAATTACTCCTAGTGTGCCAAAGAACTATAACTATGAGTAACTGGATGAACATATGCAAAGTTGAATATCAAGAGGAATTAGATGAGGACTTTTAGGTTGTCAAATCATTTCCTAAGGGAAGTGGTTGCAGTTCTTTAGCTTAACAAGGCTATAAACTTAGTTCAACTAATGATTTGACATCTTGCACCTAAATGTCTAGCAGCCAGGAGGTGCATTTGTCCAGGTTTGGTTTCACAACAATCATCTGTTAGATAAAACAACAACAAACTTACGTAATAAGAATTTGGCAGAAGGTAATAAATGAATAGGCTCTATTCAGGCATTGGTGGGTGCCACTGATGTAAAGTTTGAATGCTTTCCCTCAAGATTGTGGAAGGCTGAGAAAAATGATGACTGTTTAGAAATACCAGTTCATAGATGTGCTATTTTTCCAGCTAAGGAAGATAAAAACTATATACCATGAGAAACTCAAATGACAACTTGAAATAAA
This sequence comes from Trachemys scripta elegans, assembly GCF_013100865.1. Classification (NCBI taxonomy): domain Eukaryota; kingdom Metazoa; phylum Chordata; order Testudines; family Emydidae; genus Trachemys; species Trachemys scripta. The sequence goes on from NC_048302.1 coordinate 129,876,670, forward strand.
AGATCACACTCAAGGCATGTCAAGGTGCCAGGTTGATTAGGGTCACTAAAGGTCAAGACAGAGACCTTAACTCCACACCCCTGAAAAAAAAAATTGTTTTGCTTTTGTCGTGGACTAAGTGGGTTTTGATGGATGGATAATGAAATCCATCTCATTCATCATATATTATATCCAAGGAATCGCCAAACAGATAATATCCCATATGACACTGGATAGAACATGCAATTTCTGAAAGTTTTTTAAATTGGCAGATTACATGTTGAATTTAGTTATTGGTTTATAAGAGAATTCTTGGTATGGTCTATTAGCTCAGGGCTGGATGCTGTCAACATACCCAGATTAGCCTAAAGATCTAATAGGGCCTTTAATGAGGGCAGGGCAAACCATTTGAATTTGTTGCCTCATTTTCCCCTTCTGTAAAACTGGGATACTGGTACTTACCCACCTAACAGGGTGTTTTGATGATGAATAAGTTCACGTTCAACAGTTGCTGTTGAAAATGTCCAACAGTACACAGTTCTAGGTAGTATCATTTTTAGGGTATTTTAGTAGGATTGGTCCCATGTCTGTGTCTTAAATCAATAAATATTGGCCTCACATATAGAGAGTTGGTTTGTAATTCAAGGCTAATGGTGTGATGTGGAGGATAGACATATGTTTTCCTTTCTCCTGAGAAGTTCATGAATAAAAGCAGCCAGATTGCATCTGGTGACTGGAAAAAATGACTTAAGAAGTATGACACATCAGAGACTCTGAACTTTCCTAATGCAAAGGCTGATTTGCTTCTTTTTTCTTCCTAAAGTTATTCCTACATAGTTTGTGTGATGGAATTAAGTTTCCCTGGTGAGTTTTATTGAGTGTTTTATATGCTGTTGTAAGTATTTTCACTCAGTATTTGCGATTAGTTGGAAAAACGGTGTGAAGTTTCTCCTTGAGGGTATGTCTTTGTGTTTGTGCGTGTTATTCATCTGCAATGAAAATTGTCAAGATCTGTAATTAAAGGGAAAGAGATTGAAGAGTCAAGTCTGAAGTCATTATTTCTTTAATATCACATAGAAGATCACTTAGCAGTATTTTGGAAGCGTGATTAAGTCACCACTACACAGATCAGAGTGAAATAACCTGGTAGAACTGTAGTTTCATTGTATATTATCAATCAATTCTGATTTTATCCAAAAATCTCCTTCCATTATTATATATTTTAAATCTTTAGGTGCTCCAGGCCAGGTTTGCCATTTCCCCATGCATGCCATTTAGCTAACTGCTGCACCTACATATGGTCAGGTTTAAAGTAATGGGATGGACACTCAACCCTAATTTCTGAGCTGGGGACATAATACGATGCAACTGGGGAAATCTCAACTGGTGTAATGCTGGTGGAGACAGATTCTAAACCAACCACTCGCTCTCAGAGAAGGGAGCCTGATGGGGCAGACTGGAGCTTTATGCCTCTACAGAAGTTCTCAACTGTATGGTCCTTAGGGATCATTGCCAGCTGATGTAAATTAGAGCAGCATCTAGGTTTCTCTAATTTATTGCAGGGCTGGGGTAGTTTGAGAATCAGGAAGCTGTAAGTGGCTCTCTGGCATTCCCTTCTCCTCCATGCTGATCATATCATGGCACATAAAAGAATCTGGCCCAGCATTCTAGTTATTTCATGAACAGAAGTTTTTTGATTGTCAGATTTCCTATATTAATATAATGAGAATAGTGTATATTGAAACATATAGATTAGTATTGCCTTCAAATCCATAACATACTTGTTTCAAGCATCAACTTCCAATATACAAACTTTTATTTTTTTCCATTGAATTAAATTGCTCAGGATTTCTTATTTTTTATATCAGACTCTTTTTTTCTTTGAAAAACACTCTTAATTTTAAATGTCAGTAAATGTACCATCCAATAATTCATGAAGTTACTAGTTTTTTTTTATAAATGTAATCATAAGAACATGCACCATACAGAGCGGAAAAAAAAACCCCCAAACCCCTCTACTTCCTAATAGTGATACGTCTGTGTTGTAGAAATATTTGACCGGTTGATTAAATATACACATAAATGGGATGTATGTGTTCAATGTATGTATGAGTATGTCTGTATAATGGAATACAATTTGGCATGACTGCAATTTATCTCATGGATATCACTCCTACATCTGTGTGGCTTGTATGTATGTGATGAGATACTGCTCTTTAGAGTGCACGTTCTTGTAAACAGTCCTGTAACAAATCTAGTAGCTTCAGTGCAGTTTTTGCAGGGTCCATTTGGTGATAATATCCATGTGATTAATTGCACAGCTATGTCAAAAACTGCATTTATCACCTGCATTTATCACCTGCACTCTGCCCACTAATCAATCCATCTCCCAACAGCAGCTTTAAAGAGAAAGCTTTAAATCCTGCCAAAAACATTTCTCTCTTTCACTCCAAATATGGAATTCCTCCTCCTCCTCCCCCAGCATCCCACTGACACAATATTCAGGATGAATAATGTTGTTAGGTCCAGTAACAGAAATCAACTCCAATACCTTGTGAACCCACAGAGCTAGAAATAGGAATGGAAATTTCTCAGGTTCCCAGTGGGACTTTACCTCTCTGGTAGCACTGGAAGGACCTGAGCTAATGAACCAAAGCTGTGACATTGTTTTATTAAAAAAGCTATTTTAGGTCTTTCTTAGAGGCATTGCAAATTTATTCACTTTCATTTTTTCTGTCCCTCTGTGAGCTGTTGCATTGACTGTATGATCATTTAAGACATCTGGCTTTACAGGAGGAGCAACACAAGAACGTCTTTGCTGTTTTAAATTCTCAAAAACATCTGTAATAGTGTTTCTGTAAAACACATGAGATATACAGACTACGTGATTGTGCAATGTAACGGTTTTATCAGCACTAGTTTTGGATGGCCTACATTGCTCACTTGTGTCCTCATCATTTGTGAGTAATGAAGTTGTCCCAAGTTGTCCCATCCCGATAAAATCTTTACACCATTCTACCTGTTCACAGATTCCCTATTTTATGTACTTAGGGAAAGAGGTGGAGTTGTATAAAGATTATATTAGCATGAGTTTGGGACAGCAAAGCTCAAACAGGTCAATCTAAGTGAACACTGATAAAACGTTTATATTACTCCATCACGTATTCTGCATATGCCACCTATTTTACTATTTAAGAGAGTTTTAAAGAACTCATTGTCATATACCTATGTGAACACAAAGAGTAACTTACATCCATCCATACTCAAATGGGCTTTTTTAAAGAGTTTCATTATATCTAGTCATTTCCTCCAAAGCAATAGCTGCAGCCAAGCACACGGGGTTAGTCAAGGTGATCCAGTTTCCCAGCAGCCTCTCTTCCCCCAGGCCCAGACATAGCACTTCCACAGCAGCAGTGTCATCTCTGAAAAGTAGATCCTAGGTGTGTTTCCCCCTAGTTTGCTCTACTGCCACTGGCAGTTGGTCCAGCCTTGATCTCAGCCTTCTACCACCCCTGCAGTCCTTCAACTGCAATGAGATCAAATGGGCGCAAAGCCTTATCTTCTATTTGTTCTGTGAAATGCCTAGAACGCTTTTAGGATCTGTCAAATGAACAGTATCTGCTAATAATATGAACATCAGAATGGCCATACTGGGTCAGACCAAAAGTCCATCTAGCCCAGTATCCTATATTTTGATAGTGGCCAGTGCCGGATGCTTCAGGACATGGCAATTTTGAGTGATCCATCCACTTACATCCAGTCCCAGCTTCTGGCAGTCAGAGGTTTAGGGACACCCAGAGCATGGGGTTGCATCCCTGAAAATCTTGGCTAATAGCCATTGATGGACCTATCCTCCATGAAATTATCTAATTCTTTTTTGAACTCAGGTATACTTTTGGCCTTCACAACATCCCCTGGCAATGAGTTCCACAGGTTGACTGTGCATTGTATGAAGAAGAAGTACTTCATTTTGTTTGTTTTAAACCTGCTGTATACTAATTTCATTGGGCGATCCCTGGTTCTTGTGTTACGTGACAGGGTAAATAACACTTCAAAATTCCTGTGAGTCCAGTCATAAATGTAGGATCCTTCTATGGCTGTCAGTTAATCACAGTTAATGCAAGCGATTAACCCAAAACAAATTAACTAGAATAAAAAAAAAAACAGTTGTGATTAATTGCAGTTTTAATCAGACTGTTAAATAATAATAGAATATCAATTTAAATTTACTATAAATATTTTGGATGTTTTTCTACACTTTCAAATATACTGATTTCAATTAAAACACAGAATACAAATTGTGCAGGGCTCACTTTATATTATTATTTTTATTATAAATATTTATACTGTAAAAAGGATAAACAAAAGAAATAGTATTTTTCAGTTCACTTCATACAATACTGTAGTGCTCTCTCTTTATCGTGAAAGTTATCCATTGTTATTTTTACACATAACTGCACTCAAAAAACAAAACAATGTAAAACTTTAGTGCCTACAAGTCCACTCAGCATAGGTGCTGGTACTAGGGGTGCTGTTGTACCCCCTGGCTTGAAGTGGTTTCCATTATATGCAGGGTTTACAGTTTGGTTCAATGGTTCTCAGCATCCCCACGATCCAAATTGTTCCAGCACAAGTGCCACTCAGTCCTACTTCTTGTTCAGCCAATCGCTAAGACAAAGAAGTTTATTTACATTTATGGGAGTTATTGCTGCCCACTTGTTATTTAAAATGTCACCTGAAAGTTAGAACAGGCATTCGCCTGGCACTGTTGTAGCCAGCGTTGCAAGGTATTTACATGCCAGATATGCTAAACATTTGTATGCCCCTTCATGCTTTGACTTGTACAGGGCAAATATTTGTAATAAAAAATAACATCAAGTAAGCAGTGTACACTTTGTACTCTGTGTTGTAAATGAAATCGATATATTTGAAAATGTAGAAAAACATCCACAGATATGTATAATTAATTTAAATTGGTATTTTATTATTGTTTAACGGTGTGTTTAAAACTGCAATTAACTGCAACTATTTTTAAAAAAATCTTACAATTAATTTTGATTTTTTAAATTGTTTGGCAGCCATAGTTTCTTCTACTATATACACAGTGAGTTAAATAAGATGCAATTACTAACAAACAGAAAGTAGGAATCTTACTATCAATAGCTATGAATTGTGATTAGGAAAAAATCACTATTGTATTTTAAAAAGCAGATGGGAGGACATTCTTTACAAAACATACTGCTTAAACAGATTTCTTCCAAATCTGAGAGATCAACTGTCCAAGCAGCCCAGCCCACAGAGGTCTAAATAAATTTTGGTTTATCAGCCTGTTTTCATGGGTTTATTTCATGCATTATTCTTCTGTTTAAATTGTAATTCAATAGTAAAACTTACATAGTTAGTGGCTGGAAACAGGAATATTTTGCTTAGATTCCTGATGCTCTCAAATGAAAAGGAGGTGACAGTCTTGGCAGTTTACCAAATCGCTCATTGAGCAGGTTGTCTTTCTTTCACATAATGCTAAACCCATACCCGGTTAAAGCCAGGATTAAATTATTGTAGGTAACAAGACAGTGGACATCAAGCTCCTGACACAAACATGAAATAAAAAGAAATGCAAGCTCAGGGCCAAAATGTATAGTAGACTTTCTGCTGACTGTTTGCTCCATAGCAATAAGAGAACATACAGGTCAGTTTTGACGTACTGATATATTTTGATCCAGAGCCCAGCTGGAACACCGAGAAAAGAAGTACCCCAAACTTTTGGGAAGCTTGGATTTTGATCTGGATCCAAACTTCATAGATTACACCCCTTTTCAACAACAACAATAACAACAACAACGTGCTAATGCCTGTTGTGAGGCCATGTATCTGTAATGGACATTTACTTCAATGGGAGAAATATGTAACAGCATCTCATGGAAGTTAATCCACCTTAAGAGTGATTCCTGTTTATCAGGCAATAGCTGCACTTTGCACTGAATGAACTCTCTGGCTGAAGACTGAGGAAATGAACTCTGAAGTCGAGGTGCTTATTATCCCAGGATATTGTAACTACTGTTTAATAAGAAATGTCTAATAATAAAAACAATAATAATAATTAATAATGAGGCTGTCAAACTCATTATTATTATTATTCAGGATTTGTTGTAAATATTCAAATGCTAAATTACAAAACCACATGGGCTGCAACTAGAAACAAAGCAGGAGATGAAATTCTAGCCACACTGAAGTCAATGGGAATTTTGCCTCCCCCACTGCAGAATCTCAGAGCCCAGGCTCCAGCCCAAGCCTGAACGTCTACACTGCAATTAAACTGCCCCTTGGCCTGAGCCCTGTGAGTCAGATGCCATGGGCCAGCCGTGGGTGTTTAATTGCTGTGTAGACATACCTAATGAGGTCAGGATTTCACTCAAGATCTTTAGCAGCTATTTAAAAATCATTTTGGGCATTTCAGCCTCTATTCCCCTATCTCCTTATTATTTTATGTCCCTCCCTTTATATCTTCCTTGCCTCCCTATGCTTCCCTCACTCCAGGTTAATAAGGCTCTTCACCACAGAAAAGCTCTCAAATACATTTTTCTTACACTGTGTTTCAAAACTCAACTGGGAGACAGGGAGTTGGAGTCTCACAATCTAAACATAAACCTACTGGTTCAGATCACCAGCTGGTATAAATCAGCACTCAGAATAGTGCCATTGAAACACATGGAGCTACACTGATTTAAACCAGTGGAAGACCTGGGGTATGAGATTTACCTGGGGAAGAGTCTTGTTGATCGGCAGGCAGAGAACATTTTGGGATGGAAAGATCAAGGGAGAGATGGAAGGGAAGTTAAGGGAGAAAAGATTGAGAGAAAGAAGGGAAATGATTTAAAGGGTTCTTTCCTCTTATTGAAATAATTTCCCTTTCAGGAGTTTGACAGCCTCATTTTCTTTGCTTTTTGATATACTTTTCAGCCTATCTGTAGGTAAGTTAATGATACCAACAAAAAGAACAGGAGTACTTGTGGCAACTTAGAGACTAACAAATTTATTAGAGCATAAGCTTTCGTGGGCTACAGCCCACTTCTTCGGATGCATCCACAAAAGCTTATGCTCTAATAAATTTGTTAGTCTCTAAGGTGCCACAAGTACTCCTGTTCTTTTTGTGGATACAGACTAACATGGCTGCTACTCTGAAACCTGATACCAATAAAATCTTCATACATGAGGTAAATATCATACTGATGTAGAGAGAGACTAGGTGTGTGCTTAGGTTTGAAGGTAAAATATACTGCACTACAGGTAACTTATGGAGAATAAAAATTTCACCAAAAAGGCATACACCACATTATGCAATAACTTCAACATATCATATAAAATGGAACACATTTTTCCTTGCCAGAATAGAATTAAGGTAATCGGAACAGATCATGTATGTCTCCGAGGTTCTAGTCATTTTATATTTATTCACTGTGTTTGGAAACATGGATTAACATTCCTAATAAAGCAGAAAGTCAGGCAGAGTTTATATTCCCCAGAACCAGTGGTTCTGAAATCACAGCTAAACTTCTGGATGAGGGAAATGGTGAATAATTCGGTGACTCCTAGTAAATACGGATGTATGTTATAATTCCATCGCCTTCAAAAATTGTAAATGTCAAGTGCCAGGGTGATTGTTACAACACAAAAAATAATTGAATATAATGCATACACGTCAGTTTCCTGTAATAGTGAATGGTTTGGGGCCATGAACTCTGGATTTCCACTGCACTTTCAAGATCATTGTACTGTATGCAAGTTGCCAAATAACTGTTGTTCTTTTTTATGCAAATAAAGTACTCTTTATTTGCAGCTGGCTATCCAAGAGAGAATGAAGAACAAGATGGAAGCAGAAGTGGCAAGTGGATACGCAGGCTACAGATGTAGATGTGGATTTGGACATCTGATCTCTGGATAGTCCCGAGGTCGGCAAAAGAGCATACAGTACCCAGCACTTGAAGATGTAAATCACGTTAAATGCTACCAGAAAAGCAGTGGATTCATTTTGCTTCACCAAGCTCTAAGATATGGTTCTCAAAAAGGGATGGACAAAAGATCAACTTTCTGCACCGTCTCCATTAAGTCCATGACAGAGTAATAACTAAAGAAATAGATAGGGCGAGTTTAGGTTACAGTCAATGCCATTAACACTGTCTTTGGAGTCAACTCAAAAGCTGGTAATTTGAATGGCTGAGGTTAGCATTGCTTTGTACTGCAAGTGAATGCAAAACAAGACAATGGTGATGAAGCCTGGGAAGCAGCAGATGCTAACAATGCCAGCTTGGAAATGAAGAAGTCAAGCATTTCAGCCACTTAAATTTCACAGTGTATGATGATGTTTCAATAACAAACTGTATGTTAGAGGTTCACAATGGCCTGTTCAACATCCACGAACTGTAAATAAAGAGAACTGGAAAAGAAATAAACACAAGCACAAAAGCCAAGCTGAGAGAAGATCTAATTTGGGCAATTGTTATAGATGGATGGGTGTGAAAGATAAATGGGTATGGAAAGCCGGACTGGTATGGCAGCAGGTAAGATAAGGTCTGAAGCATTTGATATATAGTACAATTGTCAGTGATATAAGGAAAGCTCACTCATTCAACACCAGGAAAATGACAAGGGATTTTCATTGCTGTGGGAAGATCAAGATGTTAAAATTATAATACTTTGTACTTATGTCAAGAGGTGGAGACCATCTGCAGGATAGGCACAGGAGCACTACAGTGCAGCAACTTCCTTCTAGCACTGCATGCATGATTTCAAAATAATAGTTCCAAGTAGCCCAGCCAAGTTTTAAAGGTGCATATAGTGCTTTGCAAAAAAATCATTGTTTTATATATATATAACAAAAGGGCATATGTTTTGTTCTCAGTTAGCTTTGGGAATGCCCACTGATTTCCCTTGGGGTTGTATGGGTAAAATAGAGGGCACAGCTTGTCCCAACAGTCTTCAAATTTGATTGGGTTTAAACAATCAGAGGATGTATTATTTTTCCCCAAAATGGTATTTTCAAAGAAACTTGTCTAGAGTGCCTCAGTTTTCACAAATCTCTGTCATCTTGAAAGCACAGTGGGGGGCAGGGAATATAGTAAATATGCAAGAGGGAATACCGTATACACGAGTATACACATAGTCTATATGCAGTTTGGACAGTGACCAAAGTGTGGTTGGGTCAAAACTACAGTGAGTAGCATAAAGAAAAAAAACAAAACAAAAAACCATGAAGAGTAGCAAATGCTAGTACTTTTTGCCACTGGTCTCACAGAGGCAGATAGCTCAAGGTGAGGTGAAGGGGAGAAAACATCTTTTAAAATGCAGCAAAAACAATTTATGTTCTGACTGTCTCTACACATTTCTAATTTGGACAACAAATGCCTGGTGATTGTGGATAAAACATTTGCATTTTCATTAAAAAAATTACTGAAACAAGCAAATGGAAGGAATTAGAATATGTAAATTTTAGGTTTGGCAACTGTATTTGGGAAACAGCACACAAAAAGTAACATATTTTGCTAGCCTTCCAGAGTTTTTGCTAAACCTAGTATGCATTGGAACCTGAGTGAATGAAATCCGGCTAGATATTACCATCTTAACAATATGCACTCCACACAGAGCAGTGCTGGCTCCTGCTCAGAGGAGGGAAATTACCAATACTAACAAAGGAAAGTAGATTTACAATAAGCAAATAAACAAAAGCTCCAAATAATTATAATATTCACAGCTTGGCAATGAGTTTCTAGACTATGAAATTACCTTTCTTTTGGAGGAATGAAGATTTTACAAGGTTAGTATAAACAAAGGGTAATTGGAAAATCAAATTGCTCTCCACAAGTTATTGTAAGGTCTGGAATAATGGAGATAACATTTTAAGAAGCTTGCTTATGAATCATTATTTTTTTGTCTTTTACATTCTTGTCACCGAAAAGGCTCCCTGGCAAGTGCGACTATGGGATACGTAAACTGCTAAATACAAATACCAGCTTACCCCTGATACAATAAGTTCTCCTCCAAGATTCTGCACTTCTGCCTTCACCTTGCTGCAGATATTGAGCTGGTGGCAATAGAGGGCAATGCGCTGTAGATACGCTAACAGATCCTGTTTGCAAGCTGAATCAGGGCACTGCAAGGGGGAAAAAATAAGCAAACTTGATTAGATCTAGCTCAGTTTATATGTTCATTATACAAAGGCAATCCAAGGGAATAGTAGCAGTGTTGACACCATATTAGATTCATCCATATCACTTAACCCTTTAGCGAGGAATTTGATGAGAGCTGGAAAATATTCTGTACCTCATCTATAGCTTGTCACTCATGAATTAAAATGTGAAGCTAGCATGGGTGCTTTACAAAAATAATCTCGTTTTGGCACTTACCTGATGAACTTAAAGAAAACGTCCTGAGGAAACATCTACATAGATTAGTTTATCATTCAGTTTGTAATAAACATAGGAGTCTACTGATGCATAACATACTAGTCCATCTATCTAGAAGGAAATTATTTATAGTAATATATGTGACATATTATAGAAGACGCTTTCAGGCTTGCGGCCCTTAATAAGAAGGAAATGAAATAATCTGGTCTCCATGCCTTTCTAAGCAATACTTCTCACTACTACTGGTAGGCCATCTAAAGTGCTGTACCATTTTGACATATTCCTCATGACAAAAGTGTGCAGATAAAAATTACACGAGGTCAAACTAAGTAGAATCTGTGAAGGTTTCATAATCAATATAACCAGACATGGTCCAAGCACAACTCATTTATAGTCCATTGAAATAACTCTTACAAGGAACTGCAGCATCCCCAGCAATAATCAACAGCATAATAAACAGCACCCATAGTTAATATTCCTAGACATGCCTCCTGAGCACAGGCCTGTATAATTCACACAAATGAAACAGAGTTAAAAGATCCCCTTCCAAAGAGCACGTCTCCAATAAACACTTGTCAGAGCTACACAACAAAGTCCGCCTTTCAATATTGTTTGAGTATGGAGATCAAAGATTCAGAGTCTTTTGAACTAGTTTCTTTAGGTCATTAAAATGCTACATTCAATTTTCCATTTTGAAGACTAAAACCACCACATGGCACCTAAACTAAACATGATCAGATTACGCACTCATAGCCCAATGGCCCCACAACATCTGTCTAAATGGTTATAATAGCAATGACAAATAAGGCACAAGGGAAAAATGTTTATAGTGCTCTTAGATGTAAAAGAACAGCACTGGTTCCATACACACACTGTGGCCCCTAACTCCAAAAGCATTCACTTTGCTTGCGCCTCTGTCTTTAAGTCTAACAAACAAAAAAGAGCTGGGAGTACTTTGGGGCCGTTAGGCCGTTTAATCTGTTCTGTACTTATGATAATGCCATAACATCTTTCTCTCACGCAGTTGCAATATCTTTCAAGAGCGCATTCCTAAGAGACCTTTTTTTCCTACTTGTGACAATTCAATACAGTAATATTTATCCTGCTCGTGAGGCCTATGAGCTGAAAGAAATGAACTTTAAAACGAAACCTCTAGAGAGCTGACAAAGCTTTACATACAAGTACCTTGAATCAAATTAAGATGCAAGCTGTCTATCATTGGAACAGTAATTAAAAATGCAACAGTCAATAAAAAGTTTATACTCCATGTATGTCTCAAAAGTTCCGTAAAATATCACCACGGCCAAGGGATTAAAAGAGATCTCTAACTCTCATATTGATTTAAAAAAAAAAAAGTTAAACTTTGTATTTTACATCCTTCTGAAGGAATGTAGATCAAAGACATGACTGAAACCAATATTCTCTAAACAAGCTGCGTGTGTTATGTACCTGACATTTATTTCTTTAAACTCTCCCACCTTTCACAACACCAGAGTGCAAACTGCAAGATCATTAACGAGCATGTTTATAGATTTTTCAACAGTGGGAATTACATTAACACAGGGATGGATTTCTCCTTCCTAGGATGTACCCAACAGGAGTGGGCTCAAGAGGGGGAAATGGGCCAACTGGGTGGAACAGTTCACATTGCCAAACTTTTGGGGATTATAGGAAAAAGCTGCATCTCTGTGCACAACTATCTTGCAGGATGAAACTAATGCCATTCCCGCACACCATGGATACGTTAGAATTCCTGCGACCAGCAGACTTTCTCCCATTTTAAGGGGAAGAGAAGGATGGCTAGAGGTCACAGCTGCAAGTTTGGAGGGGGGTGATTAGGGAGGGTATCTGTGAGGATATCCTCCTCACCTACAACCCCCTCCTATGGGTTTTCCATGGGAGTGGATGATCCAGGTCCTTCTTCCCTTGGGGGCATTTCTCTGTCTTTCTGTCTGTCTGTAATGGAATCATTTTTGAATGCCACATCTCATCCATTCCAAATTTTCAGAGAATTGTCTAGGTATCAGTGGACGGAACTCATTGGTTTTGGTGAAATTTGGAAAACTGGAAGGGGCTAATGGGCAACTCACAAAGGCCTCTGCATCTGGTTAGCAGGCACAGCAGTATCGACCACCTCTGTAATTGTCAATAAAGCAAAGAACTGGTTTCTGGCAGCCAACATACCAATACTTCCTATCTCAGCTTCACCCAATACAGTTTAAAAAGTTGACATCCTGAATGACTTATCTCCCAGACAGATAGAAAAGTAAAGAGAATGGCGTGAGAAAGGGGGCACACAAAGAGCCCCTAAAATGGGGGTCCCAGTATGAAGTGAATGGGGGCCATGAGCCACAGGGGCACATACAGTGCCATGGCATGGCTGGAAAATAGGGGACAATGGTATGGGGTTGGACATGGGGGACACAAGAACCCCTGACATATGGTGGATGGTGGGATGGGGAGGGACATGGAACCACTGCCATGTTGGATAAGGGGGGTATAGTAAGGAAGGAGTGAATGAGGGGAAACATTGATTTCCTGGCACTGAGGGAGAACTGGGGACAGTGGAATGAGGGATAAAGACCTGGAGTGAACACTGAGCTCCTGGAATGTGGCAAAAAGGGGAACAGAGGGCACACAGAATCCCTGGCATGAGGAAGGGGTAGGGGTGGGGTTGCATGGGATCCCTAAAATAGAGGGGGGTGGGAGTGGGGTGCACAGGGAGTCGGGGGGGGGAGAATAGAGAAATGCAAGGAGCCCTGGCATGTGCAATGTGTTTGGCCTACTGAAGCAACAAAGAGTGTGACCTTTTTATTGCTTTTATCCATCCACATTCTACTGCAATCATCATCTGTAGCCAGCATTCGTTTGTTCTAGATGAAAACATGGGACCGTTGTACCTTCTGGGGTTTTCTGGGGTTCTTAGACTAGTTTACAGATTTCCCATAGTGTGAAAGGTACATGCATCAAATACAGAAGGGTGTGCGTAATCCGCTTTTAAGTAAAGAAAACAACGAGGAGGCTGGAGGATCTCAGCTCACCTTGGTGTTTTTATCTATGGTAGCTGATGCTATTATTATTTAGGTGGTTTGATTTCTGAACCTGTGAATTAAAGGGCTGCAGTGTCGGCTTCATTCAACCGACAGTGATCTTACCAAACTAACTGGTGCTGAACAAACAGCCTCTCTTCAGTCACTAGGTCACAGCACTAGTAGAGACTTTCTCTAGAAGTCCTTAAACTACACAGATAATTTGTACTGTCCATACAAAATGCCACTGATTGACTGATTCATATTATATATTTATTTGTTTGGATCATTACCTGATCAGCTACAGCTCGTGCCAATTTGTCCATTCTAGAGCCTGCTTCTGCAATCTTCTTGGCGGCATTAATGACATCAGATGTATTCTTCAATGGTCCTTTACCTCTGGAAAGAACAATATGGTTATACTACAGTCTAATTAAATCATGTCACCGTTGCAGTGTCCTAACTCAGTGTATGATTATTTATTTTATGAATGCCTTCCTAATTTACTGCAACTTCACCTTGGACTTAACTACTAATTATACCATAGCTTGATTAAGGAACGGGTCTGCTATATTTCCTTTCACATACAAAATGCCTCGCTAGCAGTTTAATTTGATGGTGCCTTCAAGCACATGAACTATGTTTAATAGTATGTGCATTTTTAAGTGCTCATTAGGAAAATGTCCCTGCAGGAATACAAAACTTTTTAAAATTTCTGTTATTCCCCAACCAGTGCTTAACACCAAGTCTGCCAAGTCTAGTGCAGAAATGTCACATTAGGAAATCTCTTCTCTTAGATTTCTGTCATAAAGCTGCTAAACTACCTGAGGCATAATTCAGTTGTGCTTAAATCCTGCTTGATTTTTTTTTAAAAACTTTACTACTAATCTGTCTCTCTTGATATTTGTAAGATGATGTAAAAGACCCAAGTTCTTATAAATAATGATACCACCTAATTCTTTTATAGTGATTTTCACCCTCACGTCCCAAAGTGCTTTACAAAGGAGGTCCACATCATTATTCCCATTTTATACATGGTGAAACTGAGGTGCAGGAGGGGAAGTGACTTGCCCTAGGTCACCCAGCAAACCACAGGCAGAACCAGGAATTGTACGCTGGTCCTGAGTCCCAGTCACCTTAACAGTGACCGCCTATGGTTTTATGTCAATTATATGAAGAGATCAGCACATCTGGTTGTAGACCGCTCCAGACATTTGGGAGTTATTCCATTTTAACACCATGGAAGTCACCGTAGGCAAAGGAAAAGCAAAGCGTTTGTTGTTTGTTTGTTTTTTAGTGGAAGATGTTAAAGGAGTAACATCTGGGGTAAATAGAGGCACTAAGGTCCACTTAGACTTTCTTTTAATTTACTCCAAACATGACAGTGATTTTACTCTCATTTTCACATTATTTCTCATCTTTTGATGTTAGAAACATCCAATTATCAACCTTTCAGTTTGAAGATTAAGGTATTAAAATGTATGCAGCGTGTGGTAGAGAAACCTTTGTTCTCTGGTCCCCTGAAGAAGTTATTAGATCATCACCTCTCCCTCCCCAGAACTGATGGCAAGGCATGGGGAAATTTTCATTTTGCTTCAGGAAAGAGAGGTGAGAGATCCAGACCAAAGAGAGATTTTGTTTTAATGTCCCTTTCATGAAGGGTATAGGGGGATTTCACTCCTTTCCCATGAAAGATGGGCGGGGGGGTAGGAGGGTAGACATATTGTAGGGAGAAGAGAAACTCAGTTCTCTAGAGAAAGATCCCTACATGACTTTTTCCCTATAGAGTGCAGGAAGGAAGAATAAGGCCTCAGTGGGTTTGGGTTTTTTGTTTGCTTGGTTGTTTGTATTTTGTCTTGCAGAAGTGTGGCAAAACATATCCAAAACATGAGCTTTTGGTCATTCATTCCCCAAAATAGCAGGGATTGTAGCACTGCATAGATTACTCTAACTTTAAGAGGGTGCATTTAATCTCTTGTAAAATGGTCCCTCTGGTCTGATTAACAATGTGGCTGGATATAAACAAAATTGATTTTGTTTAAATGATAACATTAATTAATAGCCTTTTGATGCACTGTAATTAGAACAAAATATTATAGCAAGGAAAAAAGTCACTGTTATTGACAAATCCTGATGAAAGTTACTTCTGGATTAAATCAAGGGCTGCTTGTTTAAAGAAATTCAGTCATGAGAATGAGTTCAGTGGATTTTTTGCAATTATTTTTGATTGACATTCATTGCAATGTTCAGCAAGACTTGTGCATTTTGACTCTTGCTAGACAAAAGGTCATTTGAGGGCCTGTCAGGTCACACATTATCCTTGCTGCACTACTTCTGTTGAAAAACAAAAAAACATACACATTTAATCTTAAATGGTGAACTGTTGAAAATAACCAGGTGAAAGGAATTATTTGGGCATATCAGTAAGCTGGCTTTATGTCCCCCCAAACCAACCAACAAGTCACTAAAGAGTCTCAAATATAAAACTGTTTGTTTGATGTTCTGGCTTGTTGGTAGGAAGCACCTCTGCAACTGATTTCACTGGGCCTACTCATGTGATTCATAGAATTGGAAGAGACCTCAGGAGATCATCTAGTCCAACCCTCTGCTCAAAGCAGGACCAACCTCCAGACAGATTTTTACTGCAGTTCCTGAAATGGCCACCTCAAGGATTGAACTCACAACCCTGGGTTTAGCAGGCCAATGCTCAAACCGCTATGCTATCCCTCCCCTGTTGGAAAATAGAACTGGAAGGGACTTGAAAGGTCATTGAGTCCAGACCCCTGCCTTCACTAGCAGGACCAGCTACTGTCCCTGACAGTTTTTTTTTTTTTTTGCCCCAGATTCCTAAATGGACCCCTCAAGGTTTGAGCTCACAATCCTCGGGTTAGCAAGCCAATGCTCAAACCACAGAGCTATCCCTCCCCCACTAAAAGCTAACCATGTGGTTAGGAGCTTTGCTGAATCGGGATGGAATTGCTCTTGTGCTTAAGTACTTTGCTGAATCAGTGTCTTAATGCTGAACAGTGTTTAAACCATATTGAAGATCTCCTTTGTGTTAAAAGGTAAATACACAGGGCAACGAGTATAGAACCAGCAATATTAGAATTGTTATAGACACATTACCTAAACATCGTAAATACACTCAATGTTCCTTAAATGCCATAATAAAGAAATGATGCAGGGTTCCAGAGTAAGCACTCAGTACAAATTCTTTTGCGCTTACCTAGTAAAGTCCGTCATTTCCATCATAATCATGCACATCTGCTTTGCCAACACAATGATGTCATTACCACTGTCATCCCATTTGGCCACCTCAGCGTCCAGTTTGCTCTTTTCTTGGTGGAATATCTCTACCTGCTCCGCAATCTTAGCCTTCTCCTCCTGGGGCAGTTGAGCCATGATAGCCTGGATAAATGTAGAGTAGTTGCCCATCAAAAAGAGAGCTAGAAACCATTTTAGTTTCTAACGGTCTAATCTGGCAAGGGGTTGAGCACCCACAACTTCCAATATCTTCAGAGGGAGTTGATGATGTTAAATCCATCACAGCTAGCACTCAGCACTTTTTAGGGTAGGATTTTAATTCTGAAAGCTGTAAAGCCAAATGGTACAGATAGTTTCTTCAGAAAAAGATCACTGTTATAATTTCACACTGAACACAAAAACTCACAGGGACTCCATACAGAATAGCAGAAACCAATGAAAGCTTACTGTGTATAGTGCCAGACCCTCACCTGGTGTAAATCAACATAGCTCTACTCACTTCAGTCGGATTACACTGATTTATGCGAGCACAGGATGTGGCCCCGGCTACAGTGAAATCTGCCATAAATGAGTCCAGTCGTCTTAAGTGGACCAGATTGTTTAGTATAAGTTATAGCATAACCACATGACAAGCAAAATTGAACTGGAAACCTCACAGGTGTGCTTCAGAATGGTCTCTTAAAACAGGGGTGGCTTATTAGAGTTGGTCTTTAGTACTGATTTCACTGTCAGAGCATTCACACTATTAAACATTTTTTTAAATTAAAGCCTATACATTTAATAACATGGTCCAAATTTTGTTTTCACTATATCAGCTAGTTCAAGAGTAACTACAGCATATTCTTGTAAAACAAGGGACTTTTATAGTCCTTATAAAATCTTTGCAAGTTTAAAGACTGTACATCTATGACATTGTAGACTGAAGAGAGTGGGCAGAAGCCACTACAATCCAACTAAAAGACAGGATTTTTTTTATTATATCTGAAACTTTAGACAGATCAAAAATGAAGGAAATACACACTAAGAGGCAGCCCCGTAGTTTGGCTAAGCTTCAAACACCTCCACCTCTCTCATACCTCACTGTCAGTCAGAAACACCCTGGCTTTCTACTTAACTTGAGGTTGAAATAAGCCATGACATGCAAGGGAATATGTTTAAAATGAACTGAATGAACGTACCTTTCAATAACATTTAGTGGTTTAATTTGTTCTTGTATGATATGCAAAATGGCACTAAATAGGTTGATTCTAATTTACCTTGACTATTAACAAAGAAAAAGGAAAATTACCAAAAAAATGGCAAAATTATGAAAGTTACTTTTGAAGATCAAATGGACACTTCCAACAATGATTCTCAAGATGAGATACTATTTGGCTTCGGGGTTCTGAAGACCGCATTATGCATTTAATGGGGTGTGACACATTTAAGTGTCATTACATTTTTTCTTGTTTATGTCACTTTCAATCAGCTGAAGCCTTTCTCTACATATCCTTAAAATGCTCTTGGCTTTTAAAAATTCATAATTGACCTTTTCCAAAACTGGAATTAAAAAAGGTTATCTATAAACAGTAGATCAGAAAATGAGAAATTTGCAAGTTAATCATATTAAAATTCAACACATGAGTTTTAATTAGGCCTTATCAATGTAACTCAGCGGTTTCAAATGTTAACACATTAGTCTTTCCACAGAGAAATGCAGTGCAAGTTAAACTCTCTCTCTTTCTCCCCCCACCCCCTACCCCCTCTAAACACTCTAGAACTGATGAATTCATTGTAACTAATGGGATGTGAAAATAAAGTTCTGTATGATCAGAAAGCTAAGAAGGCCAATCTGTATTACTTGTGTTTGGTTCCTGTCTTTGTGGACAGTCTAACCTGATTTTCCTAGTACTGGTCCAGTATGTCTTAATGACTCTGTTTCAGTTGCGGATGCATTTCTAAGGAGCCAGACCCAGCAGCAAATGCAGCTTGTATATTCAAGTTTTATCTCCCGTCAAAGACAGACACCAAGCCTTTCCATTGAAATGCTAATAGAGTTTATGAAGTAGGCATATTATACAAATCTATTATAGCCTCTAACTAAAAACCTAGCTTTTCTCCAACAAGGAGTGCTGTATGGCACGATCCTCCAAGAGGCTGAGTACAGGGGTGCTGGAACAGGAGGGTCCAGGGGGCCATTGCCCCATCACTATTATCCTGCGTTAAGGGTGAGCGACGGGGGTGGGAGGGGGCAGACAGGAGCGAGCGGGACCTCGGGGGAAGAGGCAGAGTGGGGGGTGGGGCCTCGGGGGGAGAAGCAGAGAGGGGGCGGGGCCTCGGGAAGCGGCAAAACGAGGGCAGAGCCTCAGGGGACTGGGGATGGAGCCTCAGGGAAAGAGGCGGAGCTGGGGGATGGGGCCACCGTTCGGGCACCAGTGGCCCCCCTACATCTCAGGAGCCTCCAGAGCTCCTCGCTGAGTAGCTTCAGCTCAAGGGGTCACTCAACAAGTGGCTTTTGTGGCTTATCACACTGATCATAATCATCTCATTTTCACCCTGTCTTCCTTCTGATGCTGCTGTATCCACCCATTGGGTCTTGTCTTATACTTAGATTGTAAGCCCTTTGGGGCAGTGACTGTCTGTTATACTTTTGTCCAGCACCTACCACAATTGACAACCACAATAATAACCACAATAGGATTTGAGAAGCAACGGAGGGTCCTGTGGCACCTTTAAGACTAACAGAAGTATTGGGAGCATAAGCTTTCGTGGGTAAGAACCTCACTTCTTCAGATGCAAGTCTGAAGGATTTGAGATTACTCAGGTGCTAGCTGGATTAGGCCCTGAATAAAGATGCTGTGACTGTCCCTATTTCTCTTCATCTAAATCTATTTTTTTATTCTAATTTTAATTACTGAAAGAGCAGCATGATCCCACTGCCCCAGGTTTAGAAATGAAAGAAATAAGGACAGAATCGGAATCAACTGAAGAGCACCAGGAAACTTTTTACACTTTTGTTTATTTCGGCACTCAGTCTTTCTGCATGTATTAAACATTATATTACACTCTTTAAACCCCTCCGATATATCTGCCATGGTTCCTGGGCAGGCTGCCTCTTCTGAGACCCTTTGCCAGTCCCCTAAGTGCTCCCTTTCAAGTGACAGGCCTGTTCCTCTACCTCTCCTGTGATCTGACCACTCTCTGACAGGGTCTCTGGGATCCAAACTTCCTGGTTACCAACTACGATACCTAGCAGGCCTAACGGGTTTGGCACCTGCCAGGACTCTGTGGGCAGCAATGGCATGCAGTGACCCAGAAGCAATTTTTTTTTTTAAAGTAAGATTTATTTGCCAAAAAGTTCACAGCACTGAGACATGGATATAAAACAACAAAGAGCTCTGTTTGTGGACTATTTTACCTACATTTGGCATTCCCTTCAAGGTAGACATGACATAACCTCAGTGCCTCTGTTCTGTTGGGGACCAAGTTACAGCCTGCTTACTGCAGACCCTGCTCCTCCTTCAGTCTGTGTCAGTCTGCAGCAGCTGAGAGCTTCCCCCTTCCTTTCAACATCTTTTGCTCTCCAGATTCTCAGCTTTGGCAAACAGCTAAGCAGGGTTGGGACCAAGAAGTTGTTGTAGTCAACCTGGCTATGGTGTTTTGGTGTTTTGGGGGATGCTCCCCATCTAAGCTATTGTGTTTCCAGTTTGGTTCCCCAATAGCTTTCTTTTTATCCATCTGAAGAGTAAGTAACCCACCATAAACAAACATATAGAGGCATGCACAATAGTCATAAAAATAAAACAGATATTTTCCAGTTCTCCACAATCTCTCTCCACTGCTTCTGTGCCAGGTTAAAAAAAGGGAGGATTTTAAACTCTCTTTCCAGTCAAATACATGTTCTTGTGGTGTGTTAACAACACAGTATTCACTTGATTTCTTATCTGAACTGAGCAGCCTACTTAGCAAAAGGTAAACATTAATCAGAGGATGGAATAATCCTGAGGGTCAACCAACTTCATTTCTCCAGCATCTCTGACCCCTGAAGCACTTGTCCGCTTCATTTGCAATCGCCGTGCATCAGCTGAGGTCACAAATCACAACGTCTCCAGTTTATCATGATATAATTATGCTGGTAAAATTACATTGACTCAGTAACAAATATCTTCAATTACAATTAGATTACAGAGACTACTCAGCCCCTTAATCAGCTTCCCTAGACACGTGAGCACACTGAGAACCATGACAAATGTAAGATATCTTCAGATAGTGCACATTATGCCCTTAAGGTTTGTTTGTTTGTTTGTTTTAAATTTCCTGAATACTCTTAGCTACAGTACCTTCCAAATGTGCAAGGCCTTTTGCTATAGTTCTAGCCTGAGCAAACAACTGATACAAGACATCCCATAACCCTGACAAAATCAGATAATAAACTTGGTCCAAATGTACTGCAAGCGAAAAGACATGAATAAATATCTATGCCTGAAAACCAAAATTGCCAGCCTCCTTGCTGAAGTGAACCCAAAAATTTTAAATCGCCCAATTAGCTTTCGGAGACACACCTTTTCCTTTGGAGCTGTATACAGAGTTGATGGGTACATGGATTTTATACTCACCCTTGCACTCTGCCCAGCAATAAGCTGATCATCCTCAGTCTGAACACTCGTTCGGCTGCGAACATCATAATCTTCTTGTTCAAAGTCTGAATCATCCTCTAACTCTTCAGGGGTCTAGACACAGAGAGAGAAATAGAGAGGAGGAGGAGGAGGGAGTGATGACGGACTTATAAAAGATACAGACAAACTCCAGCGTACAGTAAGTTCTTATTTCATCGACTACCTGCCCAGGAAACATTGTTTCTTTTTTTCTTTTAAATTAACTTGGCTGCCCAGGCAGTCAGGACCTGAAATTGAATTGTCCTCACAATTAAGTTGTTCCAACTCTGGAGTCTTTCACCAACGACATTCATCATCGCCTTGCTGTGATTTCTCTTAACTCAGTGAACATGATGAATGCGGTCTCATGAATGCGTATCTTTTGGATGGATTCACTGCCGAGATGCAATATTTCAAAATAATGCTAATTGGTCTATAAAGGGAGACTAATACTATTAGGGTGCCAGAACACCCTGCATAATCTTCAAGAGAGAAAGTAAGTACCTGGGGAAAGGTAACCGACAGACTGGTAGAAAAAGAGAAGTCCTCAAAGCAAATGCAGGGCTCCCCCTCAAAGGAAATGTAGATGATCTGGTCAATTATTTTTAAAGCAGGAATAACATTTTGAAACATGCCATCTTGGTGGTGATGGAAACTAAACACTCTGCATAGTCCCAGGCCTTTGTAACTTATTTCTTCCTCAGGCCCATTGAGTGAAAGATTGTTAGCTTTCAGGGCATGCTGTGAGATACACCTTTTCTCCCTTGCCCAAGAGAATTGGGTGTTGGACAGGGCTGGTCAGTGGTGGTGCGAGCTCTGTTGGGGGTTGCGTGGGGAAACCAATTAGTTTTTGTTCTATTTATGTTGTTACTAGGTCCTTTGATCTAGTGGGTCTATTTATTTATTAGTGTAGTTTTACAATGGTTTTGCATTGGATGGGTGCTCTTGTATTGTAGTTTGGGGGGAACACAATGACTAAATAAAATAAAATAAATAAAAATATATCAGTACATTATTAATATTAATATGTTAACAATACCAATATATTGGACAATATTGAGCAGTTAATAATATTGCTAGGAGCTGCCCTATCCAAATAAATAATCATAATAACAATACAGAACAGAGAGATCACAGGTGTCATTGGTGAAATCTTCCCCGCACTACCCTATAAATATGGCTCATCTTTAGAGCCCTGCATGGATATCAAATTTGTATCCATAAGCCACAAACATGATCTGCTGATGTAAAATGGATATCTGCAGATTTGCTGGGCACTAGATATAGAATTTGGATCCGCATCCATCCGCTATCCGGAAACATATAAATCAGATATCTGCAGATCTGCAGGGCTCTACTCATCTTTTAACCTGGAGGTATCACCTCTATGGCAAAAAGTGTCCACATTAATATATTCAGTGCTTGGCGGCCTTGTTGCAACTGCCAGCAGAGGTGCTAATCATTGTCAGTTAAGAATATAAGAACAGCCATACTGGGTCAGACCAAAGGTCCATTTAGCCCAGGATCCTGTCTTCTGACAGTAGCCAATGCCAGGTGCTCCAGAGGGAATGAACGGAATAGGTATTCATCAAGTGATCCATCCCCTGTAGCCCATTCCCAGCTTTTGGCAAATGGAGGCTAGGGACACCATCCCTGCCCATCCTGGCTAATTGATGGACCTATCCTCCATGAACTTATCTAGGTCTTTTTTGAACCCTGTTTTAGTCTTGGCCTTCACAACATCCTCTGGCAAGGAGTTCCATAGGTTAATTGTGATTGTGCTTCCTATATGGTTATGTGCACATGACAAGAAGAGGGAAATGGGGCCATCTTCACTTGACTTATAGAGTGTAAATTAAATATGAGTTTTGACGTTGAGCTCTGAAGGAAGAAATAACAAAGTATGACAGCATGGCAATGAAACGCTGGCAGAATCACTAAAGGGATGCATGTACAATTAGTGCATGTAACAGGTTAGACAGAAGATAAAGTTGAGGTGAAAAATATAAATTCTTTTCTTTTCTACTACCAGGGAAACTGTTGACGGCTACCCATCATTATAACATCCTGCTGTATGGTTCTCTTAATACCTCCATTGTATGTGCTACAGTCATCTCTCAACTGCCTGGCAGCTAGACCGTGACATTAAAATCTACCTAGTGTGTAGCAGAGCCAGTCCAGGAGCAAACCAGAGAAGGACTTGTACTTCAGAGTCCAGCTATTCATCAGCTCACCCCTTGCTCTAAGTGCTTTTCATGAATCAATTTATTTCACATGCACCATGCACTTAGCCAGCTATTGTAGCTGTCAAATAGAGGGCGGAGCCAGAGTTCCTCCTCATTCCTGCTCCTCTCAACTCCCAGTTGCTCACAGGTGACCATACTGGGCAATTAGTCTCTCCCAGAGGCGTAGCGAGCGCCCTCCGTACCCTCCGACTGGAGGGGGCCCCGCAAGGAAGGGGGCCCCTAAAAGTGGCAAAATAATACCGCATTCCAGTTTCTGCATTGTAAGGGGCCCCGCCTGGACATATGTTCGGAGGGGGCCACTGTTCGCAGGGGGCCACATTCTTTGTTGCTACGGCCCTGGTCTCTCCTATACCACCCACAGCCAAAGTTGCAATCTGAGCAGGGTAGTAAGGGGGTCTTGTAACTACCCTATGCAGCCAAGAAAGTGCTGTGATAATCTAGCCCTGAGAGAACAGCCTGGTAGAACAATCAAAACAATGTGGACAAATGATATCAATTTAGGGCACAGGAGGAAGTCTGTGAAAGACGTAAGGCATACTCAGGAAGCTCAGCATTTAAGTGGCTTATGCCTAAGAAAGCATTCTGAAATGCTTTAATATCTGATATTTGCTGTTTTACAAACCACAGTACTCAAAAGAGGGAAAAACATCCAATTTGGTTTAGGTGGTAGGCTTAAAAAACAACAACCTCCCCTCCCCCCCAAAAAAGAACCCTAGTTATGCAAAACAAGGGACACTTTAATAGAGGTATTTTTGTGTAACAATAGTCTACAGTAGTTAGTGGAACCTAAATACCTCCTCCATGCACAGCTCAGATCTAGCCCCAAGCTAGCTTTACACCTCCACACCTCCATCCCGTTTTCAACTCTGGAGGATGAAATGTCCTTATTTTCTTCCGAAGCGGATTCTTTTCTGCATTAAGATCAACAGTAGCGATCAGCTAGTTTTAGGCCCACATTTGAAATTTACCTGCACGTTTTTGCATGTGCCCAACTTCACACCCACCACGGCAGGTATGCACAAAAGGGTGAATGCACTTTTGAAAATTGGGGCCTAAAACTGACTCAATCAGTTACTATTGCAACATTGCTTTCCCACAGTCTGATCTCTTAAGTATACCCCTGAATGCTAACTATCTCTTCAATTGCTTGGAGACAAGGCACAGAGATACAAACCACACTTTTATATAACACATACTTTGACTTTTAAAGTACACTCCTTACACAGGGTCTTACAAAAAGTATCATGGGATCTTTAATGTCTTTGCACAGCAGACAGGATCTTGTTTTTAAAATCTAATCTCCAAGGCTCACAACAGTGTTTGGAAATTAATTAATCTACTTTGGAAGAATGAAGGACTGATTAAATTCTGTAAGGATTTGAACCTGTTGCTATTCTAACAATAACAGACCCAAGTTGTCAGGATTGAACCTGAGACCTCCGGAGCTTAGTGCATGAGCTAAAAGCCAACTGGCTCTTAGCTAAGGCTGTAGAACAGACTCATTTTATCTCTCTCTAAGTGGTTTCTGAGTGGTCTCATTTAAGTGCCACTAGATTGGACAGAGCACCACACCCAGGAGGTCTGTGGGTTACACTATAGGCACCAGTAAGACACCCATATTAAGTCCAAGTTGCATCAATCGTTGGGGGCAGGGAAAGCAAGATCAGGCTACATTACCAAACTGCAATGGAAGCAAAATAATCTTCAGCAACATAAGTCTGTTCTACCTTCCATGTGGCCCCACCATAAACCAGAGGGAAAAATTGTGCATCCATCAGAAGATAAAAAAAAGGTCTATATGAGCAGATTTGAAAGGGTTGTTTGGTTTTTTATCAGTTTAAATATATTTTATAAAGATAAAAGAACCACCCAGCCATAGTTTTATATGTATTTGACAACTGTAACAAATGCAATTATTATAACAAATCCATCATTGCTATAACTCCAAGAAGCCAGTCTAACCCTCCTAACAAGAAAAAAGAAAGACAAAAAATAAATTACCCTATTCTCCCATCAATAACCAGACACCCTCAGAATTCTTCCTACTCTCCAAAAACTAGGGGGGGATACAAAGTTCTTGGAGCATTCCTTGGAGGGTCAAATCTGCAGTATTTTGGACCAAGAGGGGACTAGTTCCATACCTGAGAGGCCCTAATAGAGAATGTCCTGCTAGCAGCATCTTTGCTGACTGCAACATTACCTGACTGGCAATGAGAGAGCGGCAGTCTCACAACAGAACTGTGGCTATTTAGAGTCTTCTAGGTCAAAACCAACACATTAAATTCAACCTGGAAACCAACAGGTAGCCAATACAGATCACAGAACGCTGGTGTAATATGCTTACAGACACACAGCTTAAAAAGCCGGTGATCAAATTCTGCACCAGCTCCATTTCCAAATATATTTAGGATGTAGCCGCACACAGAGCATATTGTAGTAATCTAATCTTGAGGTAACAACGGCACGGATGACCGCGAAAGACTCCCATCTGAAAGCAAAAGACTCAACCTCCTGGCCACTCAAACATGAAAAAGATGCTGTCGCGGCAGTTGCTAACCGTACAATGGGTTTCGTTCCCATAACTAAGGAAAACTCATAAGTAGCTATGAAAAAAAACAATGTGTAACAGGATCCCTAGACAGTGATAGATGGCTGAATTAAGTTATTTTCTATCTTCATTTTAGCTACCATAATTGTATTCCTACATGTATGCTACCATCAGTATTTTTTCAAGCTTGGAAGAAGGATTTTTTTTCTATACCAACTATATTAATATTCCCCAGTAGTATAATGGTTCCCTTTTCTCTTCCATAAGGACAATAAAGAAAAAAAAAGATTTCTTTCTCTTTCTTTAGTTTATTAAAACCAGTAATACAAAGAAAACCTAGTTTAAAAGAACTGGATTTATTTCTTCCATGGAATGAGACGACTATCAGAAAATTCCATTCTTCTGTGACATGCACATGAACAATTACTGTGGGAATGATAATTTTTTCTGTCAGATGCTCCGTGAAGATTACAAATAATTTTAATCCTGGGAGAAGGTTTAAAGCACAAATCAGAGGGGTATGTGAGACTAACTTCATCACTGGGTAGAAATACTTCAGAGATTGTTTTGAAAGTAAGCCTTCATAACTGTGCATTTAATTGCAATACAAGGTTATTTTCATGGCCCTGTATCTCTTACTATTATTATTGGATTCTGGATCTCTTGTCATTATTATATAATAGTTTGGAATGTATCTGTTTGGTACCTAAAGGACAGGTAAATTGACAAGAAAATCCTATCATCTCATTGTTGGCAATCTCAGCAGAGGTCAAGACTGATGACTAAATTACCCCTTTATTCACATAGATGGACTCCTCGTGTCATAAATGAAGCAAACC
This sequence comes from Trachemys scripta elegans, assembly GCF_013100865.1. NCBI lineage: Eukaryota > Metazoa > Chordata > Testudines > Emydidae > Trachemys > Trachemys scripta. Next base: position 129,903,609 of record NC_048302.1, read on the forward strand.
AAGCAAGGCAGTGTGGGAAAATTAGCACTGCCAGTACCCAATATCATTTACAGAAGTCAATTTCTCCAGTTGGTTGGATGGGTATGCTAAAGAGAAACTGTTCAAACTGAAAATCACATTTCTGTCTGACATTTTGTACCCACTATTGCTATAAGTAAGACTGCTCCTGCAAAGATGGACCCATGTAAATTTCTATCTTTGAGTTGCCCCATTGAACTCGCAAAATAATCTATCCATCCCTCCGTCTTTGCTCTGACAAAACAAGTGTGAGTTTTGCCTGACTGAGGAATGCCCATCTGGTTCCATATCTTTGTTAACGTTTGGAAGGATGTTTTTACCCTGACCTCATAATGTGCCTCTGCAGCATTCACCAGCTCAGATTACATGCAGCACTGAAAAGCAGCAGAACGATACAATTTAACATGTAAATTGGGATATTTTCATAGAGCTCACAAGGCCTGCATGCTGATCAGCTTTCCAGGCTAGTGGTTAACACGTCAGTAGGGTAATAAGGAAAAAAATAAATATGATGCGAATCCAGAATTAAAAATAGTGTTTTACTGCTAGGAAAAAATCTAGCCCTTTCCACTGTAGGAGTGCAGGTGGCCTTGGTAACACATCTGCTGTGCAAGGGGAGGAGCTGGAAACCAGGGGCTTCTGCAGGGGGTAGCTGAAAGGCCTGATATCTGTGTCAGCTTATACAAGGGGAAAGAGGACAGTCAGAGGTGGTCTGATCCTGTAACATAAGAATCCTCTAGTTTCCCTCTCATATGATGGGGTTGCATATGCCTGTTGTTAGGAGGAGGATTGCCTCTGCCAGCCTACGTTCCCAGTTTGACACTAGGCACTGGAACGGAACCTAACTGCATTGCAAATGTAAAGTTAAGCATCTAAATAGCTTTTGTTGCATTTGTAGCAGATAGTGACAGATGAATTAAAAAAAAAACTGACTGCCCTCAATCCTTCCAGAGTTTTCATCAGCGCCATGTGATAGTCACAGCCACCAAGCACGGTTACCAGCTTGCTGAAAGCCGCTCAAAGTGAGGGCTGTTGTTTCAACACTGCCAGTTGTTTAAATAGGGATCTGTTTTTATTTTGCTGTGTTTCAGATTCTTCGAAGTGTTTTCACTGCTGCTCTGTTTGCATGGCTTACACTGGGCCTGAAGCCTGATCCTATGAAGCCATGCATCCCATTGTTCACAAACAGGAGCTCAGTTGTTCTTAGGGTCAGGCTCTTTACTATGTGGCTGTGGTGACACTGAAGAACTAGGCAGACCTATTCTCTGAATTACTATGTTGCTCAGCTTATTGTAAAAAGGATGCCTGATCAAATTGAATCAATTGGCTAGTCAACATTCAAATGGCACTTTCTTTACCTGCATAAACATTTAAAACCATCCTTTTGAAAGCTCTGTGGAGCAGCAAGGTATTTCATTTACTCATTTAGTAATTAACAGTACCTACCTCATTCACCTAGATGCACGCAGAGATTAGCAATAACATATTCCATGTAAACAATTAAGTTCTTAACAAAACAATTGCACTAACACTGAAATAATTCTGTTGTACTGGGCCTTGCATCTACAGAGAAATGTGATCAAATCGTACCCTAGATAATTAACAAAAGTATCTTTGGTGCATCTTTTCCTATTTCCTTGGGAACACAGAGCTACATAAACTAAAACCTACGCAACGTCAGATATCAACCTCTGTTCTAATGAGGCCATAGATTAGAACAATAGGGTGCAATAGGTTACAAAGGTGCACAGACACCTATTTGTGGAACCTATTAGTGCGACATACGGCTGTAGCCTCTCCTACTGCTCCTTAACTTTTACAAACCTCAGACTCACAAACAAGTGTTAAAATAATCTAATCTCTTTACTAACAAGATCTTTCTGCTGTACAAACATTTGTTCTACATTTATTTCCATGTCAATTGATTCTTCTTGATTATAAAACAATGTAGGTGCCAGGCAGCTTTTATATTCCTCTCGTCTTCTATGATACTTTCTTTTAAGCACCAACTTTTATTTCCCAGGTGCCTCTACATACCCTTATCATCAGAACAGCTTTCCTGATGTCACGAACTCCATCATAAACCAAGCGGGAGGCATCTATGAATTCATTCTCTTCAAATGGCTGTGGGACATTCGCACTCAAAGCTTCAATGGCAACCTCAACTTGTTCAGCAAAACGTGGCATAACTAGATTAAACAAAATGAAAGGCAGTATGATTACAGACCTTCTTTCATGTATATTTTCCCCTGCCCTTGGGCATAAATACTTTCCAGCGGGCATGGAACATGATGCTGTCATAGTTTCAAGACACAGAAAGGAAGGTTCCCTGACTGGATTTGTGCTGACTTAGAGGCGTGCGGGGCTTTCTGTCACATTTTTGTGAGAGAAAGAAAACAATGTAGTTACCTGTAATTATATGACAAAGAATTAACAACTCTTTAGCAAAGAATGACTCACTGTCATTTTAAAGTCTCTAACTAATCTCATATGTCAGTTAAGTACATCCAAAAGCATGCCTAGAAAATTACAACTTGGAATTTATGCTAATACAATGTTATTCATGCAAAATGAACAAAATGCAATTTAGCCGTTATTCCCATTAATTCATATTAGTTAACAAACCATAGCATAATGCACAATGAATAAAAAGTCCCCTCCCTAACCCCAAACATTCTTAGACTGCAAAAATGTGGTAAATGATATTTCTGAAGGTATATAAGAGAGCACCCTAGTTCTTCATTATAGTAATGTTTACATGATGAAAGATATCAGCGGCTGTAAGTTAACAATCCCTTCCAGGTATTAATGACTGGGGTATATGTATGCTCTAAGAATACACACATAATGAATATATTCATTATTTATTTATTTTAGTAGTTTATAGGCATTTCTATAGTTTTTGTCACTGTAGTAACTGTAAAAAGCTTAGGGTGCTTTCCTGCTAGTGTTGCCAATTTTGATTGGGCGTACTCCTGGAGGTTTCATCACATGACATAAGCTTTAATTAAAGATTAATCTTTAATTCCTGGAGACTCCAGGAAAATCCTGGAGGGGTGGCAACCCTATTTCCCGCAAGCACTTACCATGGAGCAAAAGACTGTCACAAACAGTCCCTTGAATTCACAGTTATTGGTTCTATGCGGAGTAGCAAATGTTCCCAGAATCAGTTCTTTTTTCAGCTAAGGCCAAATTCTACATACATTTAAGTACATGAGTAATCTTGTTGACTTCAATCAGACTATTCAAATGCTTAAAGTTAAGCACATACATAAATGTTTGTAAGATTGGGGCCATAAATAATATATAACAAATATAAGCAATGCATGACCTGATCAGTTCCCACTGATTTCATGGATTGAGGTGAATAGATTTATAAATATTTGGCCATCTTTACTGACATAGAGATAATAATTATTTATTATTTGAATTGTGGTAACATGTAGGAGCTCCAGTCATTGACCAGGACCCTGTTGCACCAGGTGCTGTACAAACCAATGACAAAAAGACAGTTCCTGCCTCAAAGACCTTAGAATAACATCTAATCCTTTTTCTGCTATTTTATTCTTTTTCATCCCCTTTATTTCTCTCCACAAGCCCAATCCTGCAGTCTGTATGCAAGAGAAATTCCCATCAATACTACTGGGAGAAATGATCTCATATTTAGAAGAAGAACTGATAGCAACCACAGACTCATCTTTTCCATTTCTGAGCTTTATGCATGATTTAATTTATTCATTCTAACCTGAATTTGGCACGAGAAACTCTTATATTAATTGGTATTCATTAGACACGACTCACTTTAGTGGAACCTGTTAAAAGAATAAATCAACTCAAAATACAGTTTATTCTGCCAACCCCCAAAATATATTTTATGTAAGAGGATAGTGGAGCTTGGAGCTTTCTTTAATACATATAAGTTAGGGATGGAAAAGACCTATAAGGTCACCTAGTCCAGGTAATGTAGGATTCTTCTCCACTATATATCTGAAAACTTTCTCTGATTCAGTTTGAAGTGAATCTACCGCTTCCTTAAGGAAACTAACTAGGGCACGGCCAAAAATTGCTCATCGATGGGATTTTCCCCTCAAATGATCCCACATATGTTTTCTTACTACTTTATTTCTCCATTGTAATTCATCCCCCTGCTTGTAATATATAATGCAATTTATATTTATAGCTGGGCTATATTTATTTATATAGGTTTTTTTTTTTCTTAAAGCTTCACTTGATCCATACACTCTGACGCATGGAAATGAAAAAAGATGGAACTGTAATGTGTATTTCCAGCTAGCCTGGTCATAAGAAGAGACTCACTGAAATTGTAGCTTTAAATGTGGACTTCAGAGCATATTGCCTTGGAGTATTTGTAAGGGATTATTTACTTGATAAATCATGACTGCTCCTCTGGTATCATGGAAATATGTACTTGAAAACATTTAAAAGGCAGCTGCGCCTGCTTTGTTCAGCAGTGTACCTGGTAAGAAGCACTTCTCACCATAGATCAGCTGTATATTGAATTTTTGTTTAAGAGTTTGAAACTCACCTATTTACCCAATATACTGCAACACAACCCATTATTATACATTTCTTAGGACTCAATTGTTAATGTGAGCAATAGCTCTGTGATAGGCCACACAGGAGCTAGACTGTCCTCACAGGAGCATAGGGATCATTGTGTCTACACAAATTCTTCAGCTAGTGGAAGCGTGTCATCCACATTAACCCAGTGAAAGTCTCTGTTCCCCCTATGCTGGCTAAACCGTGTGTAGAAGTTTATGGATCTGCTACTATTGTCTCTAAGTTAAGGGACACATTTCCTTAGCTCAAGCAGTAGGGGTCCCCACCTTTAAATTCAGAGGTTGTTCTGGGTTCAAGCCTCACAGATGGTCTCTCTCCGGGTGGTAATGCAAATGAGGCAGCAATTGGAGAATTAAGGCTGTTAGCTCTAAGGCTTTGTAACAGCCTCATAAACATCTAGCCACTAGAGAGGGACAAAGAGCCATGTTTTGTTATCTTGGGAAGCACCCATGTTCTCTACCCCTCTATAAGCAGCAGGGTTTAAAGACCTTTTGGGATGGCATTAGCCAGAAGTAGTCCTTGCACTAAATATACAGTTGTGGTTGGTTGCTGTGTGCCAAAAGCTACTTATATCCTCTCAAACCATTTGTACTCTGCCACACCTGGCCACAAACTGTCCCTTAATGTCAACTATCACACACACACTTTAATTTGCCTTTTTTAAATGCAGAAAGTTATTAAACTAAATTCAGAACTGATTGCTTTCCAAAATGCATTTTTAAATTAGTGCTTTAGTTGTGGTTGATGATGTTGGACAAGCACAAAAAACACAAACTAATAAAGTCTTATTTCCCATTGTTTCTCTGGTAATACATTATTATTGAGCACAGTAACATTTTGGGGAAATTGAGGCAAGAAACCCATTGCTTTCCAGTTCAGGCTTTCGGGCCACACTTGATAAACTCTGACACAGTGATATTTGGCAAGTACATACCTTTGTTGCATCTATAAAACCCACATTCTGCATTTCAGTCTCACATTGTAGAGACTGGGATTTTCCTATGCAGACAGCAGAAGTCAAAAGCAAAATTCAGCTGGAACCACAAACATTTGGATCTGGATTTGAAGTTCATGGGTGAGTGAGGCAAGGGATTGGTTCAGTTTATTTAGTATAAAGAAGAGGCAAGACACCGATTCTGAATTCAGAGACGAATCTGAATTTTCTCAAAAGCTCAGGAGAGATCAGATCCCCTGGGTTTTGGTTCAGGCTGTGATCCTGCAAATACTTACAAACGTGCTTAACTTTAAATATGTGAGTAATCCCAATTGACATCAACTGGCATTAATCACCTGCATAAATTTAAGCACATGCGTAAATGTTACAGGACTGAGGTCTGTTAACAGGAACACAGCAAGTTAGTTGATCCAATAGATAACAGTGTAAAAGCTTTTCTACAAAGGTGGTTTCCACAACACTCCAAGTAAACCAAATTACAATAAATACAGAAAACTTCTAACGCTGATGTTGTAGAATTAATTAAAGAAAAGTCAAGAAAAGCAAAAGTTTATAATGCCATGTTGCACATAGTTGTATGTAACCCCTATTCTTTTTTTTTCTGTTTCATATGCAGATTATGAAACTTCTGTTTAGTTTTCTACATGTGTACCATTCAATACACAAGATGTGCAACATGTCTGAATTAATTTTGACAGAAGAACTTTAATATTTGTATTTCCTGACATTTAAAAAAAATGTGTTTTAACGATGCCACTTTTAGTTTTGTTTTGGTTTTGGTTTGAACACAGTATTGCCTTCTCATTAAAGTTATAGTATCATTTTTGTGATGTTTCCTGACAAACTGGTACTAATTCAATTCTCTTTCACAGTAAGCAAATTTACACATTTCTAGAAACAAGCATAGGAAACTCAAGTCACATAACAGTGTTATTGCTCAGGATCAGAAACATAAGCTTTGATTGAGAACTTATCATTGATACCATTAGAACAATATCAGTTTATGGAATTTACACGGTTAAACTGACTGCTTTTTATCTACAGAACATATTTGGCCCTCAATACCATAATACATTACAATTACCATGAATCCTGGCCTTCCAAGACCCATGCTACTGTTCTAACCACTGAGTCACCTTTCCTTTCTATGATTCATAGGTTGTAAGGGATCCCTGTGATCATCCAGTCTGACCTCCTGAATAACATAGGCCATAGAACTTCCCCCAAATAAATCCTAGAGTAGATCTTTTAGACAAACATCCAATCTTGATTTTAAAATGGTCAGTGATGGAGAATCCACCACAACATTTGGTAAATTGTTCCAATGGTTAATTACTCTCACTGTTAACAAATTACACCTTATACACGGCTGCTACTGTGAAACCTTATATCCAGTATGACTTTGTCTAGTTTCAACTTGTTCCACACATTGGACCATGCTATACCTTTTTCTGCTAAATTGAAGAGCTCATTATTAAATATTTGTTTCCCACATACCCACATAGGTAGTTATAGATTGTAATTAAGTCACCCATTCAACTTCTCTTTATTAAACTAAATAGATTGCGCTCCTGGAGTCTATCACTATAATTCTTCTAATCCTTCAAACATTCTCATGGCTCTTCTCTGAATCCTTCCAATTTATCTTTCTTGAATTGTGGACATCAGAACTGGACTCAGTATTCCAGCAATGGTCACACCAGTGCCAAATACAGACATAAAATAACCTCTCTATTCCTACTGGCGATTCCCCTGTTTATGCATCTCAGGATCGAATTAGCTCTTTCAGCAACAGCAACACACGGAGATGTTGGTCATGTGCAGCTGATTATTCACCGCAACCCTCAGATCTTTTTCAGAGGCACTGCTTACCGGGATAGAGTCAGGGCCAGCTTTAGCACGTGCGGGGCCCGATTTGTGGGGCTTGTACTCAGCGGGCAGCGCCAGGCGCTCCGGCCGGCGCTCTGATGGGGGAGCGGGGCTATGGGACTTGCAGCGCTCCAGGAACGGGGCCACGGGGATTGCCGTGCTCCAGCCGTGGGAGCAGGGCCCCGGGGATTGCCATGCTCCGGCCGGGGTCGCGGGGCCGCGGGGATTGCAGCGCTCAGGCCGGGATGGCGGGGATTGCTGCAATCCAGCCGGGGTCGCGGGGATTGCCACGCTCCAGCTGGGGTCGTGGGGCCGCAGGGATTGCCGCGCTCGGGCCGGGGTTGCGGGGCCATGGGCTTGCCGTGCTCTGGCTGGGTGCGGGGCCCTCTTAGGCGCGGGGCCCGATTTGTGGGAATCGGGGGAATCAGCCTAAAGCCAGCCCTGGATAGAGTTCACCCATCCTGTCAGTCTGGCCTACATTTTTTGTTCCCAGATGTATACATTTACATTGAGCCATATCAAAATGCTAATTGTTCCATAAAATATCATAGTAGATGCTGATGGAGCCCTAGATGCAACAGAAATGGTGTGGTTGTGCTGCTGGGGATGGATATCTGGGAAGCCTACCAAAGGATTTACATTTGCATAAAGAACCATAATTGTGCACATCATATGGATGGACCACAATTATTTACGGTGGTCAATGGGTTATCAACAAGAAGTAAGAGGAAGAGTTTAAAAAAGCAAAATTCCATGAATGATCCACTGCCTAATAATGTATTGCCTTTGGAAGATAAATAATTGTCCAGATTTAAGAGGGATATAGTGCACTGATATCACGAAGCACAGAAAAAAAAAGTTAATTCCGAATACAGCTTCTCCTTGTCCAACTGGTATTTTCCTAATTATTAATGTACTTAGCTGAGAAAACAACAGTCTATTGGGAAACTGAAGTATTTCAAAAGTAATCCCAATTGGTTGTCAGGCCTTCTCTGTAAAAGATGGCATAGGTTCTCAATTTGACTTGAGGAATGAATATAGAATTGAACATGACACCTTATTTAGCTTGAGGTGTTTGTCAAAGTCTGGTTCCATAAGCACTGTAAATTCTTTGTCAGATTATAAATATTTAATATTTCAATATTACATCTTAGTCCAGTATAAGAGTTGTATAATTGTAACTTACTAAATTTCCACTCATGATCCTTATGTGGATAATTAAGAAAACATACATTTTTGACCATAATACTGTAATAGAGTACTACTGTGCAGTATGTTACATTGTTAGTTTTTTCAAACAAGCAGATGTCATTCAAGCGCTTTGAGTCCAGTCAGAAAGAGGCTGTCTGAAATATAAGAGAAATTGTCTTGGTAGTGTGCCTTCAATACATACATACACATGCGTGTATTTCAGTGTTTCTCGAACTGGGGTCGCTGCTTGTGTAGGGAAAGCCCCTGGCAGGCCGGGCCGGTTTGTTTACCTGCCCCGTCCGCAGGTCCAGCCGATCGCGGCTCCCACTGGCCGTGGTTCGCCGCTGCAGGCCAATGGGAGCTGCTGGAAGCAGCGCAGGCCGAGGGACTTACTAGCCGCTGCTACCAGCAGCCCCCATTGGCCTGCAGCGGCAAACCATGGCCAGTGGGAGCCACGATTGGCTGGACCTGTGGATGGGGCAGGTAAACAGCCCGGCCCGCCAGGGGCTTTCCCTACACAAGGGGTGACCACAGTTTGAGAAACAGTGGTGTATTTGTTATGGTTGGGATTTTCAAAAGTGCCTAATGGATGCCCAATGCCGATTAAAAATGAATGGAAATTGGTATCCAAATCATCTAAGTGGCTTTGAAAAACCCACCTTATATCAATCTCTAGCTATATATATACACCTCTACCCCGATATAACACGAATTCTGATATAATGCAGTAAAGCAGTGCTCCGGGGAGGCAGGGCTACACACTCCGGCAGATCAAAGCAAGTTTGATATAACACGGTTTCATCTATAATGTGGTAAGATTTTTTGGCTCCCGAGGACAGCGTTATATCGAGGTAGAGGAGTATATATATCACATATACATATCAAAAATGGTAAAAAAAACCAAACAACCCACATGTTGAGGTTGCAAAGTCAAAATCAAAGTCAAGGGCAGACAAATAAACAGTGACAAGTTTTTAAAGTGCTTGTACACAAATGCTAGAAGTCTAAATAATAAGATGTGTGAACTAGAGTGCCTCGTGATAAAGGAGGATATTGATATAATAGGTATCACAGAAACCTGGTGGACTGAGGACAATCACTGGGACACAATCGTTCCAGGGTACAAAATATATCGGAAAGACAGAACAGGTCGTGCAGGGGGGGGCATGGCACTATATGTGAAAGAAAATGTAGAATCAAATGAAGTAAAAATCTTAAGTGAATCCACATGTTCCATAGAATCTCTATGGATAGTAATTTCATGCTCTAATAAGAATATAACATTAGGGATCTATTATCAACCACCTGACCAGGACAGTGATAGTGATGATGAAATGCTAAGGGAAATTAGAGAGGCTATCAAAATTAAGAACTCAATAATAGTGGGGGATTTCAATTATCCCCATATTGACTGGGAACATGTCACTGCAGGACGAAATGCAGAGACAAAATTTCTGCTTCTTGGAGCAGTTAGTACGGGAACCCACAAGGGGAGAGGCAACTCTAGATTTAATCCTGAGTAGAACGCAAGAGATGGTCCAATAGGTAACTATAACAGGACCGCTTGGAAATAGTGACCATAATATAATAACATTTAACATCCCTGTGGTGGGAAGAACATCTCAACTGCCCAACACTGTGGCATTTAATTTCAAAAAGGGGAACTATGCAAAAATGAGGGGGTTAGTTAAACAGAAATTAAAAGGTACAGTGACTAAAGTGAAATCCCTGCAAGCTGTATGGGCACTTTTTAAAGACACCATAATAGAGGCCCAACTTAAATGTACACCCCTAATTAAGAAACACAGTAAAAGAACTAAAAACGAGCCACCATGGCTTAACAACCATGTAAAAGAAGCAGTGAGAGATAAAAAGACTTCCTATAAAAAGTGGAAATCAAATCCTAGTGAGGTAAATAGAAAGGAGCATAAACACTGCCAAATTAAGTGTAAAAATTTAATAAGAAAAGCCAAGGAGGAGTTTGAAGAATGGCTAGCCAAAAACTCAAAAGGTAATAACAAAATGTTTTTTAAGTACATCAGAAGCAGGAAGCCTGCTAAACAACCAGTGGGGCCCCTCAATGATCGAGATACAAAAGGAGTGCCTAAAGATGATAAAGTCATTACAGAGAAACTAAACAAATTCTTTGCTTCAGTCTTCATGGCTGAGGATGTTAGGGAGATTCCCAAACCTGAGCCGGCTTTTGTTGGTGACAAATCTGAGGAACTGTCACAGATTGAAGTGTCACTAGAGGAGGTTATAGAATTAATTGATAAACTTAACAGTAACAAGTCACCAGGACCAGATGGCATTCACCCAAGAGTTCTGAAAGAACTCAAATGTGAAATTGCGGAACTATTAACTATGGTTTGTAACCTGTCCTTTAAATCGGCTTCTGTACCCAATGACTGGAAGATAGATAATGTAATGCCAATATTTAAAAAGGGCTCTAGAGGTGATCCCAGCAATTACAGACCAGTAAGTCTAACGTCGGTTCCGGGCAAATTAGTTGAAACAATAGTAAAGAATAAAATTATCAGACACATAGAAGAACATAAATTGTTGGGCAAAAGTCAACATGGTTTCTGTAAAAGAAAATCATATCTTACTAATCTATTAGAGTTCTTTGAAGGGGTCAACAAACATGTGGCTAAGGGGGATACATTGGACATAGTGTACTTAGATTTCCAGAAAGCCTTTGACAAGGTCCCTCACCAAAGGCTCTTACATAAATTAAGTTGTCATGGGATAAAAGGGAAGGTCCTTTCATGGATTGAGAACGGGTTAAAAGACAGGGAACAAAGGGTAGGAATTAATGGTAAATTCTCAGAATGGAGGGGGTAACTAGTGGTGTTCCCCAAGGGTCAGTCCTAGGACCAATCCTGTTCAACTTATTCATAAATGATCTGGCGAAAGGGGTAAAAAGTAAGGTGGCAAAGTTTGCAGATGATACTAAACTGCTCAAGATAGTTAAGACCAAAGCAAACTGTGAAGAACTTCAAAAAGATCTCACAAAACAGAGTGAATGGGCAACAAAATGGCAAATGAAATTTAATGTGGATAAATGTAAAGTAATGCACATTGGAAAAAATAACCCCAACTATACATACAATATGATGGGGGCTAATTTAGCTACAACTAATCAGGAAAAAGATCTTGGAGTCATCGTGGATAGTTCTCTGAAGATGTCCACGCAGTGTGCAGAGGCGGTCAAAAAAGCAAACAGGATGTTAGGAATCATTAAAAAGGGGATAGAGAATAAGATGGAGAATATATTATTGCCCTTATATAAATCGATGGTATGCCCACATCTTGAATACTGCATACAGATGTGGTCTCCTCATCTCAAAAAAGATATACTGGCACTAGAAAAGGTTCAGAGAAGGGCAACTAAAATGATCAGGGGTTTGGAACGGGTCCCATATGAGGAGAGATTAAAGAGGCTAGGATTTTTCAGCTTGGAAAAGAGGAGACTAAGGGGGGATATGATAGAGGTATATAAAATCATGAGTGATGTGGACACAGTAGATAAGGAAAAGTTATTTACTTATTCCCATAATACAAGAACTAGGGGTTACCAAATGAAATTAATAGGCAGCAGGTTTAAAACAAACAAAAGGAAGTTCTTCTTCACGCAGCGCACAGTCAACTTGTGGAACTCCTTACCTTGGGAGGTTGTGAAGGCTAGGACTATAACAGCGTTTAAAAGAAAACTGGATAAATTCATGGAGATTAAGTCCATTAATGGCTATTAGCCATGATGGGTAAGGAATGGTGTCCCTAGACTCTGTTTATCAGAGGGTGGAGATGGATGGCAGGAGAGAGATCATTAGATCATTACCTGTTAGGTTCACTCCCTCTGGGGCACCTGGCATTGGCCACTGTCGGTAGACAGGATACTGGGCTGGATGGACCTTTGGTCTGACCCAGTACGGCCGTTCTTATGTTCTTGTGTATGTAAGTACCCATAATTTGGGAAATGCCAATATTAATGATGACCATGCAACCTTAATTTGGGCCCCTTATACATGGGTCTTATGCCATACATTAGGATATACTACTTTTTCCACAGCACCATTGCCCCATTGACACAAAGCATGGATGCTACAGAGTGGGTAGCTATTCAATATTTTGTTTTGTTTTATCTGCATCATTCAATGCATGACTCCATGCCTTATTTATTGCACACCTACCACATCTTGCTCTCAGTACAGAATTACAACTTTCCTCATGGGCTTTTTTATGGCACTCATTCTCATAGTAATCAATGCCTTCATAGACATTAATGAATTTTATTTTCACAATATGGTGAGATGGTAAAATGATATTATTATCCCCATTTTACAGATGGAGAACTGACGTACATAGAGATTAGGACGCAAGTGTCCTAATTTTTTGTGGTGTCCGATTCTCTTGAATAGTCAGAGAGTGGGAAAATGGCTCTATAGCCTAGTGGTTAGGTCACTTTCTTGGGAGGTGGGACATATGGGTTCCATTCCCTGCTCCAATTAATATTTATTTACGGATACAAAGGGGAACAGCTTCAATAGAGAGAGACTGACAGAGCTACCCACTCCAGAATGCACTATGATCTGGTGCTTGGGGAATTCATTTGGGAGGGAAGAAGAGCTTGGTTCAAGTTCCTGCTCAAAGTGGGAATTCAAACCTGGATCTCCCACTTCCAAGGTGAATGCCCTAACGTCTAGACTAATGGGTATAAGCCTACCACCTTCTCCTCCATTTTATGAATCTAGTCCTTTATTTCCTTTTTGTTAATTAAAAAAAAATGTTAAAAGGGCCTGAAACAAAATAGTTAGTTTCAGGTCAAATGATTTGCCAACCATTCAGAAAAAAATTGGTTTTAGTTTGACCCTAAACAACTTTTTTTGGAACTGCCAGTGAACCAAAAGAAATCAGATATTCACACAGCTATAATCTTGACCTTTACTATTTCTTCTAGGTTTTTGAGCTGCGGTGATCAAAACTGAAAGCAGTATTCAGGGTGTTCATGAATATCCTCGTTAATGTACAGCCTAACATCTTATCCATGGGCTGACTGCTGCTGTGCATTGAATAGATATCTCCAACAAGCTGTCCATAATAATGACTAGATATTTTTGCTGAGAGGTTACATTAACTCAGAACCCATCAGTGTGCATACAAGTAGTTTAAATTACTTCTCTATTTTGTGAAATTGAATAAAATTACCTTTCTTGGGGTGCTTCTTACTTAGTCTTGACAGCTATATCAGTATTTTCCTTCCGGCAAATTTTGCTTCCTCACTATTGACCTGTTAATTAATATATTATACAACACTGGCCACAGTGCTAACAACAGGGCATCACAGGATTAATCTTTTTCCATGCTGAGTTCTGGCCATTTATTCTTTGCTTCTTATCTCTTAAACTTTTCTTAATCCACCAAAGGCCTTTACCTTTCACCCCCTGGTTATCCGTTTCCTAAACAGCCTCTTGTGAAAAACTATGAACACCTTTTAAAAATCTAAATAAATTAAATTTTTGTATTAAATTTAATTTTTTAAAATTCTTTAAACAATGATAACAGATAAGGAAAGTATAATTTAACCTTACAGAAGGCCCACTGATTTATCAGTCTCTTGTGAGACTCATTTACTTGTTTTATAACTCTATGTTGAATGGTTTTCCATTCTATTCCTCATAGTACTGAAGCATAGTACTCTCTGGTTTATAATTCTCAGGGTCACAATAAGGACTGTTTTGAAATATGGGTATAATGTTGGATATCCTCTAGTCTTTTAGTATAACAGCTGTTTGGAATGATAAATTAGATACGGCTGTTAGTTGCTCAGCTACTTGGATCTTTAGTCCCTGATTCATCAAAGCATTTAAAAACATGGTTCAGTGTGTTGTTGAATCAGTGCCTTGATTTCCTTCAGAATTCCTGGGAAAAGAGCCTTTGGTCCTGAAGGTGATGAAACTCACAAACTGAAATATGGTCAACTGAAGCCCAATAAGATAAGAAATGAATACTGATCACTTACAAATATTCGCCATCCTGGAATTTTGTAACTGCCTTCCACTCTGATATCTCTTCCACCACCACATCTAATATGGAGCTCATCTTCTTTCCACCCCTCTTTTCTGTCACTGCTGACAAAACTCACTATTACCCCGTTAACTCATCATGGAGGATCTTTGAAGTCTTGCTTATCTTCTCCCTGCATAGCCAGGTCCTCAGCAATCATGTTGTTTTTTCTCTTATGATGCACGTCTCAAAAATTTGCCTTTTCCTTTCCACCCACATTTCTTGGTAGACCTCTCTTGCACATGTTCTCCTATTCCTACCTATCTATTTTAGACCACGCTCCTTTGCTCACTTTCAAACCACTCCTAGAGATCCACATGATCTACAAGGCCAAGGTTGACTGACATCCAAATGGAAATCCACCTACTTCTACCTGTGTTGACTGTATGGTGTTCTCTCTCTATTTTTAGATCTTAAGCCCTTTATGGCAAGGTCATGTTATATGTGTTTATCTTACTTTTTACATTGATGGTGCTATATAAATAACTTAAATTAATGGAGATACACCTATCTCATAGAACTGGAAGGGACCCTGAAAGGTTATCAAAGTCCAGCCCCCTGCCTTCACTAGCAGGACCAAGTACTGATTTTGCCCCAGATCCCTAGGTGGATCCCTTAGGGACTGAACTTACAACCCTGGGTTTAGCAGGCTAATGCTCAAACCACTGAGCTATCCCTCCCCCCTTATAATAGTTATAAATATTATTATTTATAAATCATAAATAATAATATTGCAATATGGCAAATAGAAACAAATGAATTTCTGCAAAATAAAAAGAAAAAAATAATTATTTGTTTTATTCCACAAACAATAACAACCTGACAACTGATAGCTACACCTATTATCAATTGGAATTAGTGGCATATATGTGAAAAAAAAATACTAACACAATGCTCACAAAGGCAAATACATCTGAGAGATATTTTAAGTTATTATAGTTATTCTTAATAACCACTTTCTGTTCTATTTGTTGTAAAGACAAAACAGAGCTAACTATACAGGGAATAGCTTGTAATACAAAGAAAACTAAAATCCATGCACTGTTGTAGAATGCGGTACATGACAAAACAGAAGATTAAACTCTGGGGCCTTGTTTTCCCACTGCAGATAACAATTAACATCCATTGAAAGCCATATGAATTTTGCTTTTATATTTCTAAGAAGTCATTTAGATTTTATGGTTTCATGGTTTTTGTCTTAGCTTTCTGCAACTGTCACGAAGTGGGAGTCAAGCATCTGCTTTGTTTTTAAAGGGAAATGAAACCATGTCATTATTCAAGAGGATTTAACCAGCATGTCCTTAATTAATGCTAATATCAAAGACACTGGGGGCATAAATGTGATCAGAACAGGCTCTAACAAGCACAAGAATAAAGGTCACTAGTCAACTAAACATAGCCAAGGAAGCAGTGAAAAAATGAAACATAACAACAAGAAAAAAATTCCTAACGAAAAAAAAAAAACCCTACACATATGTGGAGATATTTTTTAAAAAGTCACCATTAACTTAAAATGAAGAAAGGATGGATTATGCGTTATAAATTATTCAAAGAAGATAATTAAATGAAATCTAGAAATCAGGTACCAAATTCAGATCTTGTGTAAGTAGGTGCCACTTCCCTAAAATCAACATAGGTGTTTACACCAAATATGAAATCTGTCTTCAAAAAATCTCACCATACTGCTGCTTAACTGGTCTAAATCAGCATAGCTACACTGAAATTCAGGGGAGCAACACTGATTTAGATCAACTGAAGATCTGGCCCAGTATTTCTTTGAACACCCAGTTTAAAAAAATGCACAAGGCTCTGGTGTCCCCGAAAAACTATAGTTTGTAATTTGGACTTTTATACAGCTCAACAACCAGATGCATTTCTTGAGCTGAGCCCTCAAAGAGTAAATAATAATAATCAAGGAAGTGTTCAGTGCTATTTTTTCTCACTATTATCATTTAAATTAGTTTCCCTGAGTCTACAAAAGCTCTTCCTTTAAAAATGAATAAATGTTCAATTAAAAAAGATTAGGGACTTACCATAGTGTTTCACGCTCATAGCTATCGAATCCACTAGGATCCCACATGCACGTCTAAGGGCAGAATTTGTCTGTATATACTAATAACACTTTATCCTTCTATCACATCTTCTCAGGATCGCCAAGTGTTTTATAGACATTACTAAATTAAGCCCCATTGTAAAATATGATACTAATATCATCTTTTAACAGATGAGGAAACCAAAGGAAAAAGTTGTTAAGGGATTTTGCATAAGGCGCCACAGTTGGTCTGTGGCAGAACCAGCACCACAACTTGTGACTTTGTTGAACCCAACCCTGGAGGGAATATGAGCCTATGGACTGGGCACAGAATTGAGTTAGGAGGGGCTCTCCTCTCAGCTCATCCATTGACTCATTATGTGACTTGGGCAAGTCATTTCACCCTTCTGTGTCTCAATATAATAATCTGTAAAGCACGACCAATCATACCTTTGTAATGTGTTTTGAGAACTGCAGGTGGAAAAACACTACACTGTATAAGTACAAAATACTATGAGCCAGATGCTCCCCTGGTGTAAATCAGTGTAGCTCCACAGACTTGCACACAGCCAGGATTTGTGCCTGTGTTACTGTTTTCTGGCTCACAGTCATGTGTGCTTCCACTGAAATGCAGCTCCTATTCTTCAGTGTTTTGCTTTCTGAGCAGTGGCCCAGGGGCCAGCAGAGAGAGAGCTGAAAGCAGAAGATTTGACTGGAGATCTGTTGGAGGAGAACAGAGGCAAGCAAACCCCTGTTCCCTAGTGGCTGTGAGTGAGTACTTGAGAGTCTGTTTGCTTGCTGGTTTGCTTTCAGTTTGCAAAGTCTGGTAGGGGGCAGTGTGTACTGAGAGAAGCAGAGCCTTTGATTACAGCTGAACATTGATTAGGAGGTGTGGCTTCCTTGCAGCCAACTGGCCAGACAGCAGCACAGGAGTCACACCTGCCTGTATGACTGAAGTGCCACCCGATAGATCCAATGGAAGAGAAGAGCTAAGGTTAGGAGATGCAGCTAAAAACTATGGTTGAGTTTCATAGGAGATTTGAGTAGATGATGAGGAAAGTGGCTAGTGGAAGCATGTGACTATGAGAACAAAACAAAGGGAAAGACTGGCTAGTGAAGGAGAAATAGACCTGAGGAATAGGTTTGGTGAGTCAGAAAATGGAGCAGAGAGGCAGTCAGTAACAGAAGATGGTAGACAAAGGAAGAAGAGAAAGTGTGAATAACCCTACAAGGAGAGGGGAATAGACCATGGAGATAGCCAGAGTTTGGAGCCCCAAGAACATAGAGAACGACTCTCAGAAGATTGCAAGTGAGAAGAGAAGACAAGATGACTTGCAGTCAGAACGAGTAGAAGCAGGAAGCCTGCCAACAATCAGTGGGGCCATGGGACATTCGAGGTACTAAAGGAGCACTCAACGAAGACAAGGCTGTTGCACAGAAGCTAAAGGAATTCTTCGAATGGGTCTTCACTGCAGAGGATATGAGGGAGATTCCTACACCTGAGCCATTCTTTTTAGGGGACAAATTTAATGAACTGTCCCAGATTGAGGTGTCAGTAGAGGAGGTTTGGGGATAAATTGATACATTAAATACTAGTAAGTCAGCGGAACTAGATAGTATTCACGTAAGAATTCTGAAGGAGCTCAAATATGAAATTGCAGAACTGTTAACTGTGGTATGTAACCTATTGCTTATATCAGCCTTTGTACCAGATGAATGGCAGATAGCTAACGTAACACCTATTTTTTTTAAAAGGCTCCAAAAGCAATGCTGGTAATTACAGGCTGGTAGACTAACTTTGGTAACAAGTAAATTGATTGAAATTATAGTAAAAGACAGAATTATCAGAAACATAAATGACAATGATACATTGAGGTATAGTCAACACAGCTTTTGTAAAGGGAAATCCTGTCTCACCCATCTATTAAAATACTTTGAGAGGGTCAACAAACATGTGGACAAAGGTGATCTAATGGATATAGTGTACTTGGATTTTCAGAAAAACTTTGATAAAGTCCTTTACAAAAGGCTCTTAAGTAAAATAGGCAGTTGTGGAAAAAGAGAGAAGGTCGTCTCATGGATAAAAGGTAGGAAACAAAGGATAGAAATAAATGGTCAGTTTTCACAGTGGAGAGAGAAAAAAAAGTGGGGTGCCCCAAGGATCTGTATTGGGATCAGTCCTGTTCAACATATTCAGAAGTGATCAGGAAAAAGGGGTAAACATTGAAGTGGCAAAAGTTTGCAGACGATACAAAATTATTGAAGATGTTAAGTCCAAAGCTGACTGTCCAAAGGGATCTCACAAAACTGGGCGACTGGGCAACAAAATGGCAGAGGAAATTCAGTGTTGACAAAAGCAAAGTAATGCACATTGGAAAACATAATCCTAACCAGACATACAAAATGATGGTGTCTAAATTAACTGCTAACGTGATCTTACAGTCACTATAGATAGTTTTCTGAAAACATCTGTTCAATGTTCAGCAGCAGTTAAAAAAAAACTAACAGATTGTTAGGAACTATCAGTAAAGGAATAGATAATAAGGCAGAAAATATCATAATGCCACTATTTAAATCCATAGTACGCCCACACCTTGAATACTACATGCAGTTCTGGTCATCCCATTTCAAAAAAGTTATATTAGAATTGAAAGAAATATATAAAGAAAGACAGCAAAAATGATTAGGGAACAGCTTCCATATGACGAGAAATTAAAAAAGACTGACTGTTCTGTTTAGAAAAGAGACGACTAAGAGGGGATATGACAGAGGTCATGAAAATCATGACTGGTGTGGAGAAAGTGAATAAGGTAGTGTTATTTACCCCTTCACATAACACAAGTACCATGGTCACTCAATGAAATTATTAGGCAGCAGATTTTAAACAAACAGAAATACTTCTTCACACAATGCACAGTCAACCTGTGGAACTTGTTGCCAGAGCAGGCTGTGAAGGTCAAAAGTTCAACTGGTTTCAAAAAAGAATTAGCTGAGTTCATGGAGGGTAGGTCCATCAATGGCTATTAACCAAGATGGTCAGGGATACAACCCCCACGCTATGGGTGTCTCTGAACTGCTGACTTCCAGATACTGGGACTGGATGAAAGGGGATGGATCACTCAATAATTGCCCTGTTCTGTTCATTCCCTCTGAAACATCTGGTGCCAGCCTCTGTCAGAAGACAGGATACCAAGCTAGATGCTCATTCTTAGGCCTGGTCCCCACTAAGCCCCCACTTCGGACTAAGGTACGCAAATTCAGCTACGTTAATAACGTAGCTGAATTCGAAGTACCTTAGTCCGAACTTACCGCGGGTCCAGACGCGGCAGGAAGGCTCCCCCGTAGATGCCGCGTACTCCTCTCAGCAAGCTGGAGTACCGGCGTCGACGGCGAGCACTTCCGGGATCGATCCCAGAACATCGATTGCCTGCCGCCGGACCCTCCGGTAAGTGAAAACGTACCCTTATTCTCTTATGTTCTATTCTTTCCCAGGTGTAAGGCTGGTGGATCTTAACCACATGCTCAGGGTATACTGATCACTGTATTTAGGATTGGGAAGGAATTTCCCCCCAGGTCAAATTGTTTTCTTTTCTTCTTTTTTTATTTTGTTTTTCTTTCCTCTGCAATGTGGGACACAGGTCACTTGTTGGTTTGAACTAGAGTAAATGGTGGAGTCTTTGTAATTTGAAATCTTTAAATCAAGATTTGAGGACGTCAGTAACTCAGCCTGAGGTTATGGACCTTCTACAGGACTGGGTGGGTGAGGTTCTGTGGCCTAGATGTGCAGGAGATCAGACTGGATGACCATGATGGTCCCTTTTGGCATTAAAGTCTATGGATTTATAGTCACAAATCTACTTCTGTCTTATGAGAATAAGATAAGCAGTGACTTTGATCTTGAGGATGGAGCAGGGGATTGGAATTAGGGAACTGGGTTCCAACTTCAGCTCTAGCGCTAACTCACACCATGACTGGAGTGAAATCCCTTCACCATTTGGGCCTCTGTTACACTCTTTGTAGTCTGGAGGTGACAATGCCATTGTGAAGCACATTAGTATCTACTGACAAATAGTGCAATATTTGGTCAGACAAATGTGGTATTAATATGATTATTGCTTTAGTTTCCCCTAATTGTGTTGTCTTCAAGATATACAATTTGCAAAAAGGACATTTCAATACACTTCCACGAAAGAAGGAAGCAGTTAGGGTGCTAACCTAGTGATCAGGAAACCAGGGTTGAATTCCCTGCTCTGCCAGAGACTATTTGTGTGACCTTGTAGGCATGTAGTGTCTCTCTATGCCACAGCTCCCCGTAAGTAAAAGGGGTTAATAGCAATTTGCTCATGGTGATGTTGTGAGGATAAATATATTAAGGATTCTGAGTTGCTAAGATACTACAGTTATAGGGGACATATAAGTACCTGAGAGAGAGAGAGAGAACAGAATGAACTGAAATGCACGCTTTAAAATACAGTATCTGTAATTTGGAGACCTCTTTCTCTATATTACAGCAACCAGGTCCATTTTTTCCCCAGATCTCACAGAAGGGCTTGGAAAAGATGCACTTAATATAATTAGCACTTTGTTATAATTCAGGCTTTATTAAAGAACACGTTAACTATGCAATGTAAGTATTTAATGTCCCTGTTGTAGATCCATTTCATTGTGTTTTTATCATTGTAAATTAGTTATATGGAAGATGAATTGGACACATTTTACATAAAATTGGTCCAGAAATGTTAGCATAATAAAATGTCTGAAAATTAATTTTGTTCTATTTAACAATGAATTCATATTGTTCAGAAATCGCTCAGTTTACTAATGAAGACTTTAATGGAAATAAACTTCAGTATATTTTGCTGGTTTTATGAAAGTCTGTTGACCCAAGAACCCATTCACACTGGATAGGTCATATCTTCCTTTTGTGAATCCATGACAATTGCTTATTGCTAGAGTTTACATTATTTTGCTCATGAAATGCCCTTTCTAAAGTTATGGTTAAAAACCTTTCATCTTGTATTGATTATGCAATAAATATGGAATTAAAATAACCACTTTCTGATCCTCTTGTGTTTCCTTGACTAAGAACTATACAAAGATTTTCTATGGAATCGCACTACGGTGAGAGGATGACCACTCCAGCATCTTCAAAGGCATAGAGGGCCAAATTCTCACTCTCTTGGAACACAGGACTAGAAGTGACCACATGGGTCATGAAGTCTTGTCACCTGTTAACACAAGCAGCCCATCCTATACTCCCATTTATAAATGTATCCAACTCCATCTTAAACCACTTAGGTTGTTTGTTCCCCACTACTCCTGTTGGAAGGCTGTTCCAGAGCTTCACACTGATGGCTAGAAACCTTCTAATTTTCAACCTAAATTTATTCCTGGCTAATTTTTACCCATCTGTTCTTGTGCCAACATTGTCCTTAAACTTCAATAACTGTTCTCATTCCCTTGTTTTTGCCCCTTTGATGTATTTATAGACAGCAATCATATCCCCTCTCAGCCTTTGTTTTGCTAGGCTAACCAAGCCAAGTTCTGTTTGTCTCCTCCCATAAAATAAGCTCTCTAGTCCCAATCATCCCCTTTCTCTGGGTTTATCCAAATATAAGACAGAGAGGTGTTTAGGGGATGTATGCTGATTAGGACTAAGTGGCAGGGTATATAATATTATGTGCAGATCATGCGCCCAAATGCTAAATCCTCCTTTGAAATGTCCCTCACCAGTTCTGAGAAGACAAAGTTTGTTTCCTAGCCTCCTCTAGTTTTGATCATATACTGAAAGATGTACAGTCAGAATCTGGGATTCAGTCCTTAATCTCCAATGAAGGGACATAGAAAGCAGAGCTACTAACAATTCACCTTTCCCGGTTTCATTCATGGGGCCACACTGTTCAATTGGAACAATAAAATAATAATAAATTATAATGCATATATCAATATATTTTGTTAGCTTGCTTTAGAGCCTGATTTATATATCAAGAATTAACAAACATGCTACCAGTGATAAAGGATTCACTATGTTGCAGCAACAAATCTGATTGCTTAACTCTAACATTACAGTTACTTATATTATCTGTTGCTACATGTGTTTGAATTGCTCATTGGTTATTTGTCACAATTGGCAATATCCTGGTGAGTACAAAGCCTAGATCAACTACTGTGGTCAATAAGTATGTGAGTGAGAACAGGAGTGGAAAGAGTTTCTGATTCTGCATATAGTCCTTCTATGAAATAACTATGACATTTTATTACTTTTTAAATGATATACTCATGAATTGTCAGTCATTCCAAAGTACTTTCACTGAAACATTGTTAATTCTGAGGTTTTCTTAGACCTTTGGAGAGAGGACATGAGGTTTTGAAATTAGCCTTATTATTTGGATTTATTTTTTCTGTACTTTTTTCAGCATGTCAGTGTGTATTTTTTATTGTTTTGTTTTGAAACATGAACTTTATTCACTAACAAGCAGATCCACCCACACAGAGAGAGCACAGATGCTCTTCTAAATTACAGTCTTGAAAATATAGACTTAAACTGGTTAGGAATTTAATGTGTTAGCGAGCTTAGTTAGAGTAAGCTTACCAGTTTCGGAGAGCAATTTTGTAGCTTCCAGTACCTTCTCGGTATAAACTCCAGCTTCATAGTTTTCCATCTCTGCATTGATGATGTGAATGACTCTGGCTGCACGACCACGGATTGCACCTGCAGTTCTGTCCAGTGTATCAACATCCCCCTCTTGGAGGGCGATCACACATTTATTCACATCCTCCAGAATATGGTTTTCTGCAAAAAGAACACACATAATTTTCAGTTCATAGCTAGGCTTATATGAGTATACTGCAACTGTTGAGTCATAAAGAATAACTTGTCTGTTCTGAGTACTTTAGAATCATGGAATCATAGAATCACAGAAATATAGGGCTGGAAGGAACCTCAAGAGGTCATCTAGTCCAGTTCCCTGAGCTGAGGCACAGTAAACCTAGCCCATCCCTGACAGGTGTTTGTCCAACCTGTTCTTAAAAACTCCCATTGATGGGAATGCCACAGTCTTCCTTGGAAGCCTATTCCAGAGCTTAACTATCTTTATAGCTAGAAAGATTTTTTTCCCTAATATCTAACTTAAATCTCCCCTCCTGCAGATTAAACTGGTTACTACTTGTCCTACTTCCAGTAGACATGGAAAATAATTGATTACCATCCTCTTTATAACAGCCCTTAACACATTTGAAGACTGTTATCAGGTCCTCATTCAGTCTTCTGTTCTCAAGACTAAATATGGCGAGTTTTTTTTAATCTTTCCTCATAGGTCAGGTTTTCTAATCCTTTTACCATTTTTGTTGCTCTTTAGATTTTCTACAATTTGTCCACATTTCTTAAAGTGTCTTGCCTAAAACTGGACACAATCCTCTAGCTGAAGACTCACCAATGCTTAGTACAGTAGGACAATTACCTCCCACGTCTTATTTACAACACTCCTGTTAATACACCCTACAAACAATAATCACCTTTTTCGCAACTGCGTCACATTGTTAACTCATATTCAATTTGTCATTCACTACAACTGCATATCCTTTTTAGCAGTACTACTTCCTAGCTAGTTATTATTCCTCATTATATAGTTGTGCATTTGCTTTTTCCTTCCCAAGTGTAGTAATTTGCACTTTTCATAATTGAATTTCATCTTGATTTCAGATCAATTCTCCAATTTATCAAGGCCATTTTGAATTATAATAATCTCCTCCAAAGGGCCTGTAACCCCTCCCAGCTTGGTATCATTTGTAGATTTTATAAGCATACTCTCCACTCCATTGTCCAAGCCATTAATGAAAATATTAAATAGTAGCAGACTCAGGACAGGCCTCTGAGGGACCCCACTAGATATGTCCTTCCACTTTGGCAGCAAACCATTAAAAGCTACTCTTTGAGTAAGGTTTTTCAACCAATTGTGCACCCACCTTATTGTAATTTCATCTACACCACATTTCCCTAGTTTGTTTCTGAGAATGTCATGTAGGACTGTGTCATATGTGACTAAAACACAACAGCTTACAATATTATTACCACTGTACTTTAGGCCATTTCTGGGGGGTACTGTAGTCTCTTAATAAGGGTACATAATAAGTTATGGTGCTTTACATCACAGGTCACTGTTTTGAATCTGAACCTAGGTCAGTACTGATCAAAATTAATTTCTGTCCAATGTCTATTTGGTGACTTATCCTGTGTTAAATAGGTTGATTAGGTCTTCTCACCACAAAATTCACCTACTTAACTAGCATTACTTGGCACCATTATTCAGAGTCTCAGCAGAGTGGACAAACCAGTGAACTTACTTACCATTGTGAACTTAACTACCCTTCTCACACTACACATTGTCACTCCAGAACGATCTTGAGGCACAGACGGATCCAAGAATTATTTTAAGGGTAAGTACAGCTCTTGGGATTTCCAGGGTCGTAAATCTGGTACTTTTCTCAAACACTGAAATTCACTTCAAATATCAACTCTTAAATTAAATAACTTTTAAGAGTTACTAAAATAACAATAAATAAAACTGGAGTATAATATGGCCATACATTCTGTATATGCATTGACAAGAAGTCAATATTTGGAAGATTAGTCTGTTTAATACTGAAAATATTTAGGGTGTGAGTCTCAAAGGCATCTAAAGGAATTAGGCACCCAACTGCTATTGAAAGTCAATGAGTGTTTGGAGCCTGTTAGTTAGGTTTACATCACGGGTAAAATTCACTCTTGTGAAGAAAGTTTGCACATACTCAGTCACCAGGCAGTGATAGTAGCATGACATCTGAGAGCATGGCCAGTCCAACATCCTGACCCCTAACCTGCATCTTCACAAGAGACTCTGTAGAGAAGGAACTTTAGTAGGTAACTTTCTGGTGGCTGGGGAGCACAGGCAATTGATTCTTGGCACAATGAAGTCAATAAGAATTTTGTCACGAGTGCAATGGAGTCAGAATTTCACCCCAGAGCTCTTTGCCATGGACACAGGGGTCGGGGTTTAGTTTCCACTTGCTGTCTCTCATCATTTTGTAAAATAATCTTTTTTTTACCTTTGTAAGTACTATTGTGTATCCTCTCTACCACCTCTCACCCAGGAGTCTTATTAGACGGGCAGTAGAGTGTCTTAAGAAATTATCCAGGGGAGTGAGAGATTTTTCAGGGGTTCCTCTCCATACCCGTGCAAATGGAATCAGCAGTGGAAGAGTAGAGGCAGCAAGAGCTGGTTTGTGTGTCCCTCACTGCATTCAGATCCAGGAGAAGTGAGGGACTCCATGCAGAGCGCAGGAAGTGGAGGAGCAAACAGTTCATCCGCTTCCCACCAGACCAGGAACAAAAGTGGGAAGATTTTATAGCAGGGAACATGCTCTTAAGTGTCAGTGATTGTGCGTATCATGATACCATACTAATGAACATATGGCAAGATCAGCTGGTGTACATTATTGTAGCTCTATTGAAAGTAAAGGAGATACACCAATTTACACAAGCTGGCCGCCAGGTTTTATACACTGCAGTATATAATGCGTGCCTTACACAGCACTGTCATGTGTTGAATCAACATAGTTCAAAAAGGCATTTCAACAATAAAAGTGATATCTGAATTTTACATTTGGCTAATCACAGGCAAATCTGACGTGCAACTTCCTTTTCTGCCAGTACCACCACAAATGAGCTGGAGATAAAATGATGTACCTTGTAGTAAGATGCCATGATCAATAAACCAAGGTTGATCATTTAACCAATTGCTTTTTTTTTTAGCCATTCCAGGGTTACAAAAATAGACTAAAATTGTCATGTGCCTTGCCAAAGATCTCAGGGTTCACTCATTTAAATTTTCCAGGAAAGTTAAGAATGTTGCATTTCAAATTATAACATTTCTGAATGAGAACTGAAATTCTCCAGTGTTGTGAACAAAGGTCATTTCAAAGGGAAAATTCTCTTCAAAAAAAGTACATGAATACATATCAAAAATGTTACTCTGCTAAAAGATTTTTTTTAAACCCATTTTGCTTAGCACAGCATGCCCACATTTTGCCTGAAGTGAAACACTTTTAGAAATACGAATGGACAATGTATTTGAAATGTAAAGCATTTGATTAAAATTAATCTCAGCCTCCTTCTGTAGCCACTGCACCGATAAAAATGTGCCATCAGTTGTGGCATGGGGTAATAAGCGGGGAGGGGTCACTTTGTCAGAAATTCTTAACCAGTCACCAACCGGTTTTTAATACTTTAATGGTTTAACAACTAAAAATAAGCTATTGCTTCTTTGTGTGAATTTCTGATTGAAGCCAAGACTTCAGAGCTGACTAATAGAGCAGAGTTCTCTAAACAGGGTGGGATAGTACATCATTTTTAAACAGATAAGAAAATAAAATATTGAAAAGATAGACCTGAACTGAAACCCCAGATTTGACCCACCTTGGAAAAATTTGGATCTGGTTCCAAGTTTTGTAACTCAAGCTTATCCCCAATAAATATATTACGAGAATAAACTGATTTCTGAAAAACAGAGTCAGTACAAATTACCCCGGGGAAGAACGGGCAATTTATGGATGCAAGTGCTTTGCTTTGAACAGTAGAACAAAAATAAATAATCAAATAGCAGCTTCTCAGCTTGTGGACTGTATCTATGGACCACAGGCTTGGTCCAGCCATTATTTGTAGAGCTCAAAGGTGCTTGCCAGCACCAATTGTCAAATCAAAATCTATGCTCTCCCACGTTCTGCAGCGCCCAGTTTTCTGACAGTCAATTTTCATTTCCTTGTCATGGCTTGTTGTAAGCACTCTGTATTGGGGCTGAATCGTGGAGTGTAATCAGGCTCAATCGCACCATTTCCTTGTTACCAGGAATAACAAGATGCAACCAAACAGAAAAAAAAAAATGAAAATGAAGGAATCCTTTCTAGGGATGAATAAGCCACCCTTCCCCTCCCCCCCTCCACACACTCTATTTAAAAATAGTATTTTTGAAATGTGCACTTTAGATTATAACGTCACACACTGATTGAATTATGAAACCATTCTACTTATTTCCAGTTTGAATCTGGGTTTATTTTTAAAAGCATATGCCTCAGGAAAGAAAAGTATATATTCAAAATCTTTCCTAATATGATGTTAAGATCCAATAATGCCTCATCTGCCAAAATTCACAAAGAATAGAGAGCAAATGCATAATAGAAATAGGGATTTTCCTGTTACTTGGAAACAAGAACTGTTTACATTATTTCATGTAAAATGTGCCTCTTCTTTTTTCTAAGATAGCTGTTATTACCTTTTTATACACAAAAGAAGTATAACTGGATTCCGCACAGTTGACACAAGTTGTAGCAAGTAAAAACTTATCCCTTTCCTAGGATTTGGTATTATTCATGAAAGAATCTCAAAGTAGACCACCACAGAATTCAGCCCATGTTGTTTCCCAAGGCTTGGCTGCTCTCAGAGATCCTCTCAAAGGATTGCTCAGCCCGTACTCTATGTCCTTTTCTCATAACGGCCAATTCCACCTACCTTATATCTTGCTAGGATAACAAGCTACCTGCAACAGTGAGTCAAACACACAAACAGACCACTTTTTGCAGCAGGATCACTAGCTGCTTATAGCTAGATTGTAACTTTACATTCTGCCATATGGAGTAGTGTGTATTTACACCTCCCCAGAAGCAGCAGAGAGAAAAGACTGTGAACCAGAGAGTCCTAATCCCTTTCCCTTTCCTTCCTGTATTTGGGTGAGGAGTAAGATACTTTACCTCATTTTGTGGAACAGCTTGCTCTCTACTGTGTTCCTGGCCAGCTATTCTGGTGGGTGAGCAAAGGGGTGAAGGGCCACATCAGGTATCCTTCAACTTACACTTCATTCTTTCCCCTTCCCACCCATTTGCTTACAGTCTGAGAAAGACTATGAAATAGAGTAAGGTATCCTTTCTCTCGCTCTTGGGTAAGGGCTGTGACAATCAAGAATAACATTTGCAAACACTGGTGGCAGCCTGTTACAAGACATTAATAAGTGTAAAAAGAGTGGTCCAAATTCTTCTGTACTTATTGGCAATACAGTCAGGTCCAGCCAAAACTCTAGGCATGAACACCTCTGAAGTTTGAACTTGAAATCCAAACCCAGACCTGGATTCAAATTTTGCCTGTGATCCATATCTTTATAATGAGCTCAAACAAACCCTGAAGTCTGGGAGGCTTGGAATCTGGAACCAACTCAGAATTCTGTGGCTTGAAGCTGTCTCTGCTAATTACAGCAAAGACAGAAATCCTGCACTGTGGGGAAATGGATTTGATAATCTAATAGGTCTTTTCCAGGCTCAACCCTCCCCTACATTTGAGCTCTGCTAGGTGCAGGTTGGGGGAGTGCATCAGAAAGCCAATTATAACTCCATAATTCACTGGTTGCCTGGTCCTTATATTAGTTAGAACAACTAGTGTGTGCACCCGAGTGACTGGCACAGGAGTTACCTCTGCCAGGTTTACACCAGTGAAGAATTTTCCTCCACAAGGAAAATCTCTGCTGAATATTTCTGCCCAGAATCCATCCATTTTGTACCACCTGAGTGGAACAAAGTGAATGGACTGCACCAGAGAACCTGGGTCTCCATCTCTTAACTTCTTTGATTCCATGAAGTTGCTTTGCCATTTACTGCAGCACGCAGAGAAACAATAAAGGCCAGATTTTCAGCCAGGCTCCTGCCCAGCCTCTCTTTCTATAGGGGCAACACCTTCAACTCATTTTGGCTGCATATGTTAGCCACCGGAAACTAAAAGATGCAAATTAGGTAGATAAGTAGCTGTCCAACTACGAATACATGCACTAGCAATGAATTTTGTTCATAAGAAGGGGAAAACTGGTGCTAAAAATTTATACTTGTTTTACCGGCAATTGTTTTAGCCCCATCGGGATTTGAAATTCAAAACATCTCCCAAAAGACAGAAAAGGTAGGTGGAATTGGCCGTTATGAGAAAAGGACATAGAGTACGGGCTGAGCAATCCTTTGAGAGGATCTCTGAGAGCAGCCAAGCCTTGGGAAATAGTATGGGTTGAATTCTGTGGTGGTCTACTTTGAGGTTCTTTCATGAATAATACCAAATGTACAATGACCAGTTATTAGGGATTAATTGGCAGGACTTGATCTCTCCCACTGAGTTCAGCAAGCCAGCATTCTAAGTGGCTGGAAGAACGGACTAATAACTTGGCTGTAATTCTAGCTGTCTTTCTAATGTGACCATTACTTTAATTTATTGGTTTATTTTAGGCGGCTCCTTTGATCCCCGTACCTGAGACAGAGAGGAAGTCGTCCACAGAAGTGATGTCATCAACTGCCTCAGTGAGAACTCTCACTTGTTTCTCCCACTGATCTTTAAAGACGTCCATGTTGTCCTGAGCTACTTTGCTCTGGGGTCTGGCAGCCAACGTGAGTGCAGCATTTATTACCTATTATTTAGAATAAGTTGTTACAAGAAATGACAAAACTTTGCTCAAGGGAAAGAACAAATTGATTAAATACTACGTTAAAAGCACAGCTGTGCACTGTGCTCATTTTGTTCATTAAGCAAGTCTCACAATACAAATGTATTTTTCACAGTTTTTGCAAGGCAATCAACAATATAATGAAAAAGGCAAGGCTATAATCTTCATATGGGACATTTTTCTCTGTCAAATACCTTATGCTCTTTAATGCTTTAACAGTTCTTGAGTACTTTGCAGCAAGAATGTTGCCTACCTGTGGGCACAGACTATCAATCTGGGTTGCTGCCATACGGACTAACTTCACACCTTCTTCGTTATTGGAGATAGAACAGGCCAGATTGGCAACCTGAAATGAAAACAGCAGACTGAGAATCAGGTTTTCAGGCAAATGCTACATTTTATATCTTTTTTAATATTATTACTGAACCTTGCTTAGAATGAGAGAATCATATTAGAAGCATCAAACTGCATCATTTATGCCACTGAGCAGAAACCCATGCAGATCGTTTCCTCTCTTGCAAAGTAACCCTCAGCCATCCACAGTATTAAGATATTTCACAAAATTTTCCTTCACAGCCAAGTGCTCTGTACCTCTCCGTAGTTCGTACATGACACTTCCTGTAAGATTTCTCGGGAAATTGTTAACGTTTCAAAACAATTATCGAGCTGTTTCTTTCTCTCTCCATGTTTGTTATGAATAACAGTGTTCAGGCTCTGTCATATCCTGATAGTCATGCCACACTGAAGAGATTCAGAGGTCCTAACAGGCACAGCTCAGGTTGGCTAACCACAGCCAACATTCTGATACCAGTACTCACACACAGAAGTTCCCTACTGCTTGAGTACTCCTTTCAATCTCAGATTCTGATGCCCTTACTCATATTGAGAAGTACCTTATTTCTCAAGTACTCCCATTTATTTCAATGGGGCTGCATGCAGTGTAAGGTACCATTCAGTGAGGATATCAGAATCTGATCTCATGGAATGTAATCGTTAAAAACGACATTAAGGAGGACATGATATCCAGATCTCATTTACAGGTATGTATCTTTCCATGTGCTGTGGAGCACTGGTTCAGGAAGGGGGCGGGTTAGAGCCATTATAATGCTGAGGGTGTTTGGAGCAGGAGTAGGCTGGGAAGAGTTATGGAGACGTGCATGCAGACCTACCAGTCAAATCTTGCCCTTAACCACTAGAAGGGCTGGAGCTCTATAGCCTGGATGTGAATGGGGGAATCAAGTCTCCTAACTGCTACAGAACATCCATGCAAAAAAATTCATTTTCAAAGGCTTTGTGTCACAGAGGGGAGTTTGATCTAACTTGTTAAAATAGCAATTCATGCCAGAGTACAAAAAACTAAACAATGTTGCACGTGTACTGTTTAGAAATATGAGTATTTTTTTTAAGAACAGCAAAGAACTTTTCTTTTAATTTCACCAGGAAGTATGGCTCTGAATTCTAAGCTACATCAAAACACACATACATTTTTAAAGATGCTGTCTTGGTATTATTCATTGTGCCTGAAGGCAGAACTATCAGTTGGAAATGATTCATGAATTAGTTCTAATACCCCAGTCTTTCCAATTTTCCTTTAGTCTCCCCTTGTGGTATTAATCTGTTCCTGTCTCCAGTGCACATCACCATATTTAGCCTTGATCCATCTGTTCTTCACAGAACCCATTTCATTTCACAGTTATTTAGAATGTGGTTTGCATGTATCGCTGTGTCAAAATCCATGGAAGGAAACCACCCTAGGCTTCAAAGAGTCTTCTAGGCACTTCCCAGGCAAGATTTTATTATAACACAGTGATTCTTATTTTCATTCAATGGTGAGACAAACGAGTTAGTCTGTTTATTAACACCCTTACAGCACTCATATCAGAAATGTTCTCCTAAGCTGACATACTCCAACTAATTTGCTGTTTTCTGTAGTCACATTTTTTTGCATACATCTAGCAGTACCCTTTAATCTTCACTGGAAATAAAAACTATACCAAATAGTAATTGGAATGCAGTAGGTGAGTTGATAAAATGTATAGGAGGATTACAGACTTAAATACCAGCAAACAATGTTACATTCAGCATAAACCAGGGTCCTCATATTATAAAATAAGTCATCTTTTAGATTTTCTTTTCTTTTTATGATGATCAAAATGAAAGAATTGTCCTGAGGCCCAAAATGTACTATACATCTTACTTTCTCTCAGGTATGAGCGATATGGAATTGAAAGTCACTTTAATAGGACCATAATAGGTCTCTTGAAATGGCAATAAAACTATCAAGCTGGCATGATCTCTCCAATTCTACTGGGAACAGACTCTTCTCATTGCACTGACATTGAAATAAAATGTGCTTCTTTTTTCTCTGTATTAATCGCTCTCTTGGTTCCTTCTGGTGAGGATAATATTTGGAAACTACTTTGTAAGGGTCTGTATCGAGTCATCCTGGGACAATTTTTTTTTTTTTTTTTTGTAAAATCCAACATACATAATATGGGGAACCGAATGTAGAGTCTGGTATAAAGATCAATACAATAAAGAATCCAAGAGTAACCAATGACCATATTCAATATGCACCGTAATATGCATGATACCTATCTATATCCAAAATGCAAATTTGTTGATGTATATCAACTATAATCTCTTCCATTCCCTGAGTTGTTTTAATTCTTGTACAAATATTGTGCCATGTCCATTGATTACAATCAAGTGAAACCAATTTAAAGCAGTTAAGGATCTGTCCAACTGACTCAAAAACTGTGCACAGCAGCAAACAAATCTTACACCGGAGGTTACACTTTAGTACAAATTAGAATTTTAGACCAACTCATCATAAGAGAAATTGTGCCTGTAAAGCACAGCGTGAGATAGACATCACATTATTTGACAAGACTTGTGGGGGGAATTTTTTTTTTAATGCTGTTAAGTGTGGCTTCAAGAACAAGAACACATTTTAGCTCATTCAACCCCTCAATCGTGCAAATTTTCTCTCATGTTTATTGACTATGATTAACTTGGATCATGATATTATTAAAATAAGAGAAGAGAGTTCTTCAGAGGTACAGGGAAACCTTGTTTTTGGTGTTCACATTTCATAACAACAATATGTATTATGAAGAACCCTCATTGGATGATAAATTATTTACCATTAATAGGAATTCTCTTAATAGTGCCACATGCACAGATCAACAGCCTTGGATCTGGATTGCTTTAAAATGACAATGAAATGGGTTGAGCACCTTGACACAATCATGGCACCTTGTCAAGACTGCAGTACACAGCAGTACCATTTCAAACATGTATATTGAATAATATCCAGACATTTGGGTAGCACAGTGACCTGTCCAAAGTTCCTTACCTGCAGGGCCCAATTTGGAAGGTACAACCTTCTGCAATTAATATTATGTTCTAAGGATGTGAAATAACAGAGTACCATGCCAAAGAGTCTATAGACTGGGAAGTACCAGAAAAGTGAGGACAGAACAAGGAGCAATGGTCTCAAGTTGCAGTGCAGGAGGTCTAGGTTGGATATTCGGAAACAGTATTTCACTA
The DNA here is from genome assembly GCF_013100865.1 of Trachemys scripta elegans. Lineage (NCBI taxonomy): Eukaryota > Metazoa > Chordata > Testudines > Emydidae > Trachemys > Trachemys scripta. Next base: position 129,937,375 of record NC_048302.1, read on the forward strand.
GGAGGGTGGTAAGGCACTGGAATGGGTTACCTAGGGAGGTGGTGGAATCTCCATCCTTCGAGGTTTTTAAGGCCCGGCTTGACAAAGCCTTGGCTGGGATGATTTAATTGGTGTTGGTCCTGCCTTGAGCAGGGGATTGGACTACATGACCTCCTGAGGTCCCTTCCAACCCTAATTTTCTATGATCTGGAATATAATCCTAGCCCCAGTGAAGTCAATGGCAAAACTCCCATTGACTACAATGGGATCCAGATTTCACCCCTGGAATTTAGCTCTGATTGCAAAATCTTCAGAATGTGTAGAAATGAGAGGGGACTGCTGGTGAGGTGTTCTCCATGAGAGGCTCTTGGCTTTGCAATCGACTTTCTCCCATGGTCTGCCTGATGTCAGATTTGATGACTTGCAAACCATACTGCAGATACCATCTTTCCCTTTGGGCAGCTGGGGAGCAGGTGACTTGGTAGGCTTGGAAAGTAGCAGGATTGTTGATGTGGTTGTTTTTTTTTAAATGTGGGCAGTCCACTACGTTTATAGAACACACGGAGTTCACTAACTGCCTAAAATGTTCTCATTTTTGAATTAAGATTGTTGTGAAGACTCTAGAGTACTTAAATAAATGAATAGATAACTAAACAAATCAGCAAACGGTGAAACATCTTTCGATATGTATGTGGCGCTAAACTAATATTAATCAGCAGCTTAAATAACCATTAAGGTCCAGAATCTCAGCCCCATTGATCTCCTTTTGGACCATCAGAATGATCCAAAGGGACCTTAGTTGTCAGCAGTCATCAAACCAGCGTAGCCAGCTCTACGAAGTCCCTCCTTCACCTGAAAGACTCCCTCCAGCCGTCCTTACCACCAGCCTACTTGCCACTAGGTCAGCCCCAGCATCAGCAGAAATGAACAGATGGTGTAAGAAGCACCTTTTCCTCCCTTCCCCACTAGCTGGACTAAGCCCTGTAGGCCCTCTCCTTGAAATTCTTACATACGTATCTTTAATCATGTAAGTCACTCCACTGTCTTCAGTTAAAAGATATGCAGGATCAGTCCTGGAAAAAAAAAATACTTTTTTTCTGTGATTTAGACACTGGAATATTCCTGCACTAAGTAAAAATATGGCGCAATTGGAAAACAGTATTTTATTTTTAAAATAAAATAAATAAAATATTTATTTTAATTTATTTTTATCTTTATTACTGTACACAGGATTACAATTGCAGTTCTAGGACATAGTAAAGATAATATGGCCCTTTTACATTTACACAATCTTTCAGGTCCCTTTGCACTACTAGAATGTTAATGAGAATCAGGCTCAGATATCTTTCTTTTGTATTTCTGAACTGCACCCTTTCCACTTCCCACAGTTTAAACGGAACCTTTGGGGATTTTATTACAAGTAATCGTGATGATCAAAATGTATTTTCCTCTGTATTAATCTTAAATTCAAAGATTTAGCAGGGCTGCTCTGGATACACTGGAAGTAGTCCAAAGAAACACAAATTAATTGCTTGGAGCGAAAATTCAGATGAAGGTTCCACTATATGTTACAACAAAGCAGAGATACAAATATAAATACTACAGGGTATTGTTCAGTAATTTGCATAGTCTTTCCCTCCCCCTTTCCAACCCCGCTAACAGCACAGATTGGGTGAAGGCAGCACGCTACAGAAGAACTCAGATGCTCTGGGCTCTCAGTGATTATGCAACAGTTCAAAGAAAATAGAAAAATACATGTTTAAATGGTGATTTTGCAACTACTGTTTGAGACTGCCTTACCTATATATATATATATAATTGACATTGGTTCTGTTAAGGATTGTGGAAAAGAAAATTGGCAGTGAGCTATTTCCTTTCAGTGAGCAACAGAAGAATGTTAAAACACTTTAGTTATACTCATCTATCTCTGGGCATGTCTACAGTGCCCCACAGTTACTACTCAGGTGTGAATAGCAGTGTGCACCAAAGTGCTGCACTGTAACTTCCTCATGTGGATGCTGTGGGTGCAAAATTACTAGTTACTATTAATGGACTCCTGTTTGAGGAGGACCACATCAGTGTGAACTAGAAATCTTTAAGTTTGTGCCTCCAATGTCCACATGGGGGAGGTTCAGCACAGCCCTTTGGTGTACACTGCGATTCACCCCCACCTCCCCACAGTCCGAACTGCAGGGCAGTGTAGACATGCTCTTAGGTATGTATCTGGTCCCCTTTAGTTTAGTGTCCAAACACTTCACCATCTGTGGAAGTACTAATCCTCACAATACCCCATGAGGTAGGAAAGTAAGAGTAAGAAAATTGCACAGAAAGAGTAAGAGATTTGCCTAAAGTTACAAAGGGAGCCTGCGGGGGAGCAGGTCTTTCAAGTCCCATTCTAATGTCTGAACTGCCGACCCATTCTTTTTTAATCACTCATATTCTGTATTATGAACAGATTTCCATGGGCTCAATATAGGGCCTATTCTTGTCGATACACAAATAAGTGCTAAAAACCAAAGGATCACAGACTACATATAGCAGCAGTTTCTCCTTCACAGAACACAGTTCAACTAGCTGTACCAATTCCTACTGTTAGGAAACTCCCGGGGGCTACTCTCTTTCTTGATGCCTGGTCACATAGAACTGGGGAAAAGACACACTGAATGCTCTCTACAGTTCTAGGTACTTCAGTATGTGGAGGCAGATCAACAAGCTGGAGAGAATCTATAAATAGTAACACAGATTAAAATGGGTCTAGCGAGCCTCCTGTATGCGAAAAGAATAAAATAGCTCAGATTTTAGTTCTGGGATGAGATGTGGGTAGGCTGATGTGTGAGGAATGTAATTCACTTCAACAGGACTCCTGATAAAGACAGGAGCCCACCATCTTGCAGCTTATTGCAGGACCGGGGTTTTGACATGTACAACATTAACTAAAATATGGTTGGAGTAGGCGTTAAAATTGCTGCTAAGAACTCAAAGGGTGTCAGGACTAAGGAGGAAGAGCTAGTATTTAAGGTTCAAATTAGCAGTCATGTTCATGTTCACAGGAGCAGACAAACTAGTCAATATTGTTTGTTTGCCACTACCCAAATACAAGTGATCAATCTGTCCCAGTGACTTTAATGGGAAAGTAATCACTAGTTTGCATTCATGAACAAACTAATGCTCTGGTTCAAAGCTGAATCACTCAGCATCAGTCTACACAACTCCTATCTAAAAACCTCACTGGCCTAAAATGATGCAATAAAGCATGAACTAATGGTTTCCAAACAGACTCTCATTAGGCATATGTGGTTTTGGAATAACAGTAGGAAAGCACTGTCCCCAAATAACAAAATAAATAGGCACATTTAGTGTTCTTTTTATTCATCTGGGACCCTGCATTGCTCTTTTCCTACCTGTGTGAGCTATCATCACCCAGGCAACTCAGTGTTGGTTTTGCAATTCAGATTTCTTTTTTGAGCATAAAAAAATTCAGCCTAATTACATTGCTTTTTAACATTACTAATTATTATTATTTTTGTTTTCCATAATACCTAGAGGCATCTTGGTCAGACATCTGGGCACCACTGCACTACATACTATACTAAAATATAACAAAAAGACAATCACTGCTCTAGAGAGCTTACAGTCTAATTAACAGTGCTAGACAGGTAAATTTATTGTCATAGGTATAGTAACATCTGAACACTACAATGATTTTTCTGTGCAATGGAATCTTCATCCAGAATCTTCTCTTTGTAACATAATGAGATTTATAGTATATTCCACTGGCTGAAAATTAGTGATGAACAATCATCAATAGGTCTGGAGTATATGCTTAATTTAGATAATGGATGTGGTGTGACAGAATACATCCCTGTATTCACACCATGCATGCTATTGTAATTCTCTTTGTACAAAGTATGCCTGGTAAGGTATTATTTAAAAACTCATAATTTGCTGCTCAGTAGTGTCCTGGTAAAATATGTGTGACAACATTGTATGTGAAGTTATAAGATTCCTCTCTATGGTGCTATTAATACAAGTTCCGCACCCCACAGCCCTGCCCAAACAGAAGTTGGCAAACAGGTCTGTCCTAAGAAAAGGATTGTGTGTTCCCCTTAATTTTCACTTAAGCAGTGAACAGAGCCATCAAGCAGGGAGGGAAACAAAGGAAGCTCAAACAAGTGAGAAAAGCCAACAGGGAACATCCTTCCACATATACTCTTTGGACTTGTCTACACTGGCAATTTACAGTGCTGCAACTTTCTCGCTCGGGGGTGTGAAAAAACACCCCCCTGAGCGCAGCAAGTTTCAGCACTTTAAAGTAAGCCACGCTCCCAGTGCTGGTAGCTACGCCTCTTGTGGAGGAGTGCTATGCCGTGACTTCACAAGACATGTTAAAGCGCTGTCACAGCAGCGCTTTAGCATTGCCGGTGTAGACTAGCCCTTTGTCTATTAGTGCTCATCTGGAAATGTTTTGCAAGACGGGGACTGAAACTATCAAAAGGAGGGACAAACACCCCATGGCACCTCTCTCTCTCAGAGCCCATTGCATTCATTGCTCCTGAATGGACAAAGGAAGCAGTCATTAGAATCTGGGGGAAAGGTCGTGACCCACAGAGTGTGGTCAGTATGGCTGCTGAAAGCAAGTGGTGAGAAACTTTGCTTGAATCTGATATAGTTTGTTAAGTCAGTAACCATTAGTAACCATTTTATCTTTATTTTTCTTGTAACCATTTCTGACTTTTATGCCTCATTACTTGTACTCACAATCTCTCTCTCTCTGTAGTTAATAAACTTGGTTTTCTGTTTTATCTAAACCAGTGTGTTTAAACTGAAGTGTGTGAATAACTATTTGAGATAATAAATTGGCATGTTATTGCCTTAAAGGAATAAGACTTAAAATATCTGTATTGTCTAGGAGAAGACTGGGCAGTACAAGACATATATTTCTGGGGGGAATTTGGGACTGGGGATGTATTGGGGTCAGCCTGTGGCATAACCAAGGCTGGTGAGAGCCAGAGTGTAACCCAAGTGTGGTTATCAAGCTGCAGATACACACAGACACTCAGGGTGTGGCTTGCATCCTGGAAGGCTGTTTTTTGAGCAGTCCAGGTAGGAGCTACTTCAGCAAAGCATTGGAAGGCACCCAAAGTTGCAGGGCGGGGATGACAGAGCCCCACACTGGTCTGGACTGTACCCTGGTCACAGGGGGTAAGTCCAACTAGCTAAAGAACAGGTCTGAGAGTCAGGAGAGCTGTAGTCCCAGCTTTGTCACTGAGTTATTGCATAATCTTGAGACAGTCCATTATCCTATTCAATTCACCACTCACTACTCTGGAACAATTCAGTCTGAAGTCAAATAAGAGGTTATAATGGGGTTAACAAACCCCATACAGGCTGTAGGCAGAAGAGAAAAAGAGAGCCTTCCAACCCTATTGGCAAGCACCCCAGCACAGCTGCCAATCATGGAGCAAGTACCCAGAGCTGGAACTAATAAGGAAAACAAGCTCAGCTATAAAGGAAGGAGAACAGAAAGAGAGAGGAGGCAGAAGGGCCTATGATGACAGAAAAGCAATTGTGCCATGCCAGGCTGCCTCCAGCAAACTGATAGGGAGCCAAAGGAAGACTGCATAAGGGCTGATAGAGTTGGTGGTGAAGTTTGAAGCAATATAAATGAGATCAGAATCTGTCCCGCTTGCTTGCAGCATTTTGGTACTTGCACTTCTGGTCGTGACGAGACGCTAGAAATGTAAGAGGGTTCCAAAATAAAACACATTGAAAAATCCTTACATTTTAGTATTTTCAAAACTGCATTTTCACTGGTGAAATTTCTTTCTCCATAATCAATTTCCAGGTGAAAGCAGTGACTTGGATACAGCTATTACTAAGATACTAGTGAAATGGGTGTATGTGTTACTGCTCATGGACATATGGAGTTATTTTCCACAGCACATGTTATAAACCAAAATCGTGGAAGTTCTGTACCTACTTTCAGCATCCCTTTTGTGTGTGGTTGCATGTGTGGGTGAGCAAGAGTTTATAGAAACTTCTTTGTGAAAGATTGGCTCCGCTCAGATAGAATGTGACTCCTAATGATAGGCCTTTTAAAAAAAACCACACAGATCAGGAAACAGAAGTACGTATTTAAAGCAGCTTAGAATTCAATGACATAAAATAGTCTCTGTGGAATCTAATTCCCTTTGCAGAAAACTTCCGCAGTTGGGCAGAACACTAGGAATTACATATGATCCCCTCTCCAGCATGAATACTATGGATCTGGGGAACTTAACTGCAGTACAATTAGGTGACAGACAGAAATGCTTGGCAAACTCTAACCAGCATGATTAGCGAATAAATTCCCACTGAGGTTATTGGATAGTTACCATTATAGACTAGCAGGTGGCTGTTCTCATACTAAAATTATTCCTCATTTAAACCACCACCAGACATGTATACTGGAAATTAATTACTTATTTTGGAATAGCACATACTAATATTCAGTATAATCTTCTGTATGTACAACTCTCCTGGTATTGAAATCAAGAATGTATTTATTAATTGCCTGTTAAAACTTCAGGAGAGATTATCATGTCATGTTAATCAGGCGTAACATTTTAACAGTGAGGGTAATTAACCAGTGGAACAATTTACCAAGGGTCATGGTGGATTTTCCATCACTGACAATTTTGAAATCAAGACTGGATGTTTATCTAAAAGATATGTTCTAGGAACTATTTTGTGGAAGTTCTACGGATTACGTATCAGAGGGGTAGCCATGTTAGTCTGGATCTGTAAAAAGCAACAAAGTCCCGTGGCACTTTTAAGACTAACAGATGTATTGGAACATCTGACGAAGTGGGTATTCACCCATGAAAGCTTATGCTCCAATACATCTGTTAGTCTTAAAGGTGCCACAGGACTCTCTGTTGCTTTCTATGGATTATGTTATTCAGGAGGTCAGACTAGATGAACAATGATCCCTGATGTACTTGGAATCTATGAATCAGGAATGCAAGCACATACACATAGATTGTTTTTGTTTATATATATATATATAGATAGATAGATAGATAGATAGATAGATATAGATATATAAACATCCAGTATATTTAATGTATACTGTGTACATAAAAGCTGTATATGTGTGTGTGCATGAATGTATATTAAGTTTACTGGATATTTTCTACTTTATACTCTTCAGATATTCCCCCATTCACCAACAGATTCCATGAAGCCGGGAGACAACCTAAGTGCAGTCCTAAAACATTCCTACCCCTGAACAATACCATTATTGTGTATATCAGCCACTGGAGACAAACTTTTTGTTAAAATATAAGACTTATCAATGAGTACAAGGAGCCTTCTGAAGTTCGGGGAAATAACACTTACCACCCCTCTGATTCTGTCTCAAGATAATATCTCTCACTGTTGTTTTTCAGTTGGCATTTGGATGATTGGATGGTTTGCCCACCTTGTTCCTTCAGGACTGGGGTAAAAAACATTGAAATGATTGGAGGTAACTATCTGCATGAGCCTTCTGAATCTTTTTGTGACCAGTGTCAGTGTTTTATGACTTCCACTGGCCAGGTTTCTCCTAGCTGAATCAGCTATGCGGGTGTACAGCCAATCTGTGTGACCTTCCCAAATAAAGCTTTTTGTTGAATCAGCCCTGCAAAATGTACACATTTAGTAGCTGAGACTGTTACTGCATACTAATTTGGGACCCAGATGAGTAAGGCACTCACGCACATGCATAATTTTAAGTATGTGAGTAATCTCATTGACTTCAAATACAAATGTGCCTAAATACTTTACTGAAGAATCAGTTTCTAAGGCCTGGTCTACACTGGGGTGGGGATCGATCTAAGTTACGCAACTTCAGCTATGTGAATAACATAGCTGAAAATGACGTACCTAGATATACTTACCGTGATGTCTTCACTACGGTGAGTCGACTGCTGCCGCTCTCCCGTCAACTCTGCTTGCGCCTCTCACCGAGCTGGAGTACAGGAGTCGACGGGAGAGCACTCGGGGATCGATTTATCGTGTCTAGACTAGACGCGATAAATCGATCCCCGCTGGATCGATCGCTGCCTGGCGATCTGACCGGTTGTGAAGACATACCCTTAGTTAACATGGAGTAAGGAAAGTAAGTTAAGTTGCACACCTGCTTAAATACCTTGCTAAATCAGGGCCTTAAAAGGCCCAGTAACGGTAACATCAACAGGCCCTTTAAAATGATTAAACTGTGATTATTGTTAGTTACTAAATAGTAACTTGCTATTTTGTTTAAATTAATATTATTTAAGCTCTGAGGCCCAATTCCTGACTCTCCTTCTGGAATCTGAAATGCACATATTTTGAGTATCCCTCCATTACACGCATCCATTCCACCATTTCTGGTGGACTTTGATGCCTCAAATGATTAATTTAACTTTGGACCTTATTTTAAAACATATAACCAAACCCCTATGGTATTTAAAATATATATACTCAACTCAAAAATAGAAAACTAATCAGATATGCATGTCGACTAGATCATCTCATGAACATTTACTCTCATAGCTGTCTTCCTCCTCATCCCCACACTATATCATCCTTAGTAATCTTACTTCTCTGGTAACTTTTATTATATGAACCCCAGGGCAAGAAATTTTATTTTATGGATCAGGACATACAGGTGAATGGAAGATGGATACAGGGATGGATTTAAGCAGCAGGCCACCATTTTATTATGTGAACTATGGGAAGAAGCACTCCCACTCCCTCTCACATACCAGGCATTTCCCTGGGTCCAGTGCAGGTTAAATGGACTCCCACCAGTAGGAGATAGACGGACAACTCCTAGGACTCAGTTCACTTCTGAATCCTCTTGTCTTTCCTCTCGCAAGAGGAATAGAAGATATCAAGGGGTACCTCACTTTGCAAAGACTTCTCACCTTCCACTTACAGGCAAAAGGTGCACCAGTCAAATCCCGGATCTCATGTACCTCTGGGAGCTGCCCCCTTTCATCTTTATCTGCGCCTGGATACCAGCTGCAAGTTGCAACAGACTGACATTCCTATATTCCTCCTAGCATTAAATTCCTAGTCTTACTACTTTTCACCTCACCCGTGCCTCCACAATGCTGCGAGGAAGACAAAAGTCCCTCCTATTTGGCACAGTGGAGAAAAAAAATCCTCCCTGATCCCCCGAACAGGTCAGAACCTCAGCATTCTGGAAACACAGCTCAATAATACCTGAAGTACAGGGAAGCAGGGAGGGACATCAAGAGGGCCCTTGGGTGTCTGGGGCAGGCTTTAAAATGAGAACCAATCAGCTATACCTATCCATGCCAACTGACCAATGGGAGGCAGAGAAGTCCCTTCCCCTCCCTGAGGGCATCCCCTATCACACTTTGAGGCACAAGATGGAAGTTCACTCCAACAAGTCTGGGCATGAGCTCTCTCTACTCCCTTCCCCCTCCCCAGGAGTTGGCCATCCCTCTGCTAGTCCATCCAAACTGCCCGATCCACACTGGCGGGAGGGGCAATTGTTTGTAAAGTACTACACACACATATAATGTTATAGAAATAATAATAAAGACCAGCAATGATTCAGGGGTTAAATTAGAGCAGAATTTGGCCTCAGGAACATATTTCAATGAGACTACTTGAGAAGTACGGCGCTACGCAGCATGAGGAAGAGTGACTGAATCTTGCCCTTTGATAAAAAGAGGTATCATTAGGGTTTATAAAACAGCTGGTGGACACTCTTCCATCATCTAGCTATATATATATATATATATAATATATATATTTGGGTGGGCCAAGGAAAAAAGCAATCTAATCTGAGCTAAATAACTAACTCTACCATCAAGTTCTACCACACCTTTACTGTTCATTATTAGTTAACAGGTACTTCATTTTCTTATGTGGCTGATGGGAAATGAGTCTCAGAGGTGACAGCTAGAAATTAATATGATTGATTTATTTTCTGCGTTAAGGCTATAAATGCTTTTTACATCCTGCTGATGCACCTCTATGCTCTTCCATACGCAGAAAGCAAATTTATAGTGCCTAACAGAATTTTTTCTGCGAAGGTCAGAGATAAACGGGCACATCCATCTCCTTTCTTAGCAGATTCTAGTTGTTTTTCTGTTTAATTTGTGAGTAGAGTTAAGATTCCCCCCACCCTGTAATTCTGTATAGGTTACTTTATTTATTTAATAAGGAAAAAGCATTGAACAAAAGAGGAAGGTTTAGCACAAAGATATAAATCACCTATGCACTCCAATAGAACAGAAAACTTAACTAACAGCAACTTTTACATTTGCACATACTGTGAAAAGACCAAAGGACACTCTCTCTTTCTCTCTGGTATTCCAAGAAAAAGAAAAATCAATGCATTACTTGTGTACGAAATCTTTTTGCTGAGCTGTAGTTAAGGCAATTTTTGTTAAAACTTGTCAGTAATTATTTTCAATGGTTACTGCAACACCATACAAGGTAAAGCACACAGAACTATGTTTTAAAATATGCTCCTTTCTTTTTCAGGGGTGGAAGAGGGACCGAGAGACTTCAAATATTAACAATTTTTTGTTCATGTTTATTTGAAGGCAGGGCAAGTTGCAATATGGATTTTATGTGATCCTGGCATGATTTTCTTTTTAAATTCCTTTACCATATATGACATCCTGGGGTGCAATTCAGACAGTGAGGGGCAGTGTCATCCCCTCACATTGCTCTGTAAGTGACTCAGGTGGGAGTTAAGGCAGCAAAGAGTCTGCCAGCATGCCGGTAACACCCAGAATGTCAATATATAGCTGCCGCCTGCCAGCACATTCCAGTCATGTTCTGGCTTCCACAAGCCTTGGTGCAGGGTAACCCCAACACACTCCCCATCCCGGATTCTCCCCCCCCCCCCCAAATGTGTCTGCACTGTCCAACCCTTTCCTGGACAGTCCAGATATATTAGGCCCGTTACCCCTCTGAGGGGATCAAGATACAACAGTTTGCCACCTCAAATGGAGTTACTCACACAGCTCATAACACTGGATTAGTTTTGATTAAAGAGTAAGACAAGTTAATTTAACTACAAACAGATGGGTTTAAAGTGAATACAAGTAATGAGGCATTAAAGTCAGAAATGTTTACAGAAGAAATAAAGATAAAGCACTTCCTAAACTTAAACTAGACTTTGTTCAAGGTGAAGTCCCCTACCACATGTTTTCAGTACATTGCTGACCGAACCTTCAGGCTAGGATCTGCTCCTAAAGTCTAATGGCTGTTTCTTTTGTCTTCGTAGGTGAAAAGAGAGAGATGGGTAGGGAGAGACAATTTGGGATGCTTTTGCCCCTCACTTTTATAGTTCGGTCAGCCTTAAAAATGAGTATCCTGAAAGTGACCCCTAGATAAAGTTATTTCCAGCTGAGAGCAAGGAGACATGTAGTCTGGTGGGGGAGAGATTTTTTTCCTTGTTGATTGATAAAATGCAGATATGTCTGTTTCTCCCCCCCCCCTTCTTTGCCAAAGGAGGGCCACTTGATAGGTGAGGTCCCATTAGCATTGATGACACTTGGCTAGGGGTGTCTAGTTGTCCTTTATCTTTGAGAAACAGGTTTACCCACTTCCCAGACTTGTCTGTTAAACACAATTCAGTCATGATGTCAGCTTATGTTCATAACTTTACATAGAATGTTGTTACATACATTTTACCATGATATTAGTGGCCAGCAGGTTATTAGTTTTGTACAAAGGTTATTACAATAGTGTATAGGGTGTGAATACAGGGGTGCATTCTCTCATACCATAGATTAGTGCTAGTTTGATGGCAATGGAAATTGATGTCTTCTATCTAGCCACAGAAGTAGAGCTGGCAGCAGCCATGCAAGATTCCTCTTCCCTTCACCCCCACCAATATGCCTTAACCATGACACAGAAAGACAGCCTGGGGGGTGGGGGGACAGGAGAGTAGGTTATTCTCCACATTTTCTGGTAGGGTAGTGACAGTCTTGTTGGCAGAGTGCAAGTTGTGATGGTGATTTCCGTAATGTGGATGTCTGATCACTGAGAACCAAGGTAAGACCATCAACATATTTCAAAGGAAAGCAGACAGATGAATATAAAAGATTTTTGATTCTAATATTATTAAGAACGGGGGTCTCTTTTTGGCCCTTCTTTTATATTTCCTGACATTTTAGATTACGTGAGACCGTGATGGCTGACACAAGCTACGCTGTTCGAACAGCAGAGAACATCTATTATTGGAAGAAATATTTTCTTATAGACCTTGGATACTGCAGCATTATTAATTATTAAATTTGTTGAAATTCATATCCCTACATAATACCATCTCTAAATTAAAGACTATATTTTTCTGCTCTTTTCTAGGGTTTAATTTTTTATTACAGAACTAACAGATATCCACAAATTTTTCATCCTAGTAATAACCTGAGCCATATGGTTTAGCTAATTAACAGACTAAGAGGAATAATATTGCTGATTTGGCCTCACATTTTATCCCAATCCTCACACATTTTGCAGTTCCATGCATGAAAGCCGATTACCTTCTCAAAAGATCATTATTAGCTCATAAATACACAAACCAATGTGTACATAATTGTGATTATTTTCTGTCCATCACAAAGAGCTCTGTTTTGATATTTTTTTCTTTGACTCTTCCAAATAAAAATCTCATAATGATGCAACTCACAGGCATGCAGTTTTTATAATGATTTGCTGGCAACACCAGAAGTTAAATTAATTGTTAGCAAGTTATGGCACTTAATGCAATACAGAAACAAGACACCTAACTGCTAATCTACAAAGGTCAAGATTCTGAATGTTTATACGGAATGGAACAGAGAAGTGACAGGAATTCTAGGGACATGTTTGATTTAAAGGAGGGTGTCAGTGAGTTCTTTCTCAGGGTCACCCTATACCAGCCTCTGTTCCTTTTTAGTTTTGTGGCACAATGACTGACAGCATATCAGTCAAAGCCAGGATTGTCCAGCAGAAGCAGGTAGATGCTACCTATGCTCTTAGTCCCACTGAGGTTACTTTATCATTTCAACTCAATAATGAGTCCCCTCTCCTGTCTGTGGAGTCCTTTGGGAGGAACTGGTCCTCCATAGGAATAGTTGTGTCCTTCACTACAGAGGAGGGTTGACAAAGTTTGGCTTGTGTGGTCAAGAGTTTGGGTTTTATTGAGGGCTCCCAATTCCACCCTGATGATGTTCTAAGGGGCCAAATACAGAAGTATCCATCATTGATCCTCATGAAAAATATTTTCTCATCCTTTTTATGGCCTTCTGCTTCTCCTGTCTTCCTTTTCTTTCTGTGGGGTGTTTCTCGCTAGAGGACAACATGACCTTTCTGAGCAAGGTCTCACCTCAAAGATATCTGAGTTAAAGATTTTCTCCTATGTCTCCTCCTCTAGGCACTACACTTTGGACTTCAACAGATGGACTTCCTCCCATGAAAATGCATGGAAAACCTCCCTTTCCCTTCCCTTTCTTTTTTGTCATGGCGGCCTCTCTGGCTAGACTGCGTAGAACCAGAGAACAATGAGAAAAAGGAAGATGAGTTTCTGTATCTATTTTTGGCTTTACCTTTCTTAGGTACTAAGGCCTTAGGTTATGTTTCTGGCTCTCAGATAGTTTTTTGGTCAGATTCCAACATGAATGAATGAAATTCAGGACTAGATATCATCAGCCTTGTAGGAATCCTAGAAAAAGACAAGGCTGGCCTTTTTTTGCTTTGATTTTTCCTCATTTCCTTGAGAGGGACAAGGAAATGCATACTGGTAACCTCGCTAATTCATTCCCCAGTGAAAATCTTGGCTGGAGCTATCCCCTTTGGGCTTTATCATTGTGTAGAAGGGCTTGTAAACCACATCCTTAGTGTCTCTGTCGAGGACCCACTAGTGTAGGTCTGGAGATGAGGTCTCTATGTTAGCAAGCAGCTGATACATTGAGACTGCCTCAGGATGTAGTCTAAGAGAAACATACATGAAAATTAACTTTTAATGCCTGTTATTTTACACATGGGAATTTCAGAGTCAGAATTAAATTAAAGTAAACTTAATGATAACAATTAAATGATAAAATCCACATTCTGCAGGGTAGGGGGAATACATTATACTGTGTGCCTTAAAACCTTAATGTTAAAATTTCTGAAACTGTTATGACTGTAGTTATTGACAATAAACTCTACTCTGGAAGCCTCTGCATTAACTGTTAATGCTAAGCTATCTAGGAACCTATTTTCTATCCAGCATAATTTTTATTACAAAATCATTAAAAGATGAAATAAATATTTTGGTTTGAACAGTATGAGCAAAAGCCTAGATTTAAACAAAGAATATTAATGAAACTTCCAACCAGGGAAAACAAATGAAGCATTGAAAGGATTGTTGAGATGCCACTGAAGAGGGAAACAGCATAGGGTGAAATCACTGAACTGTTGAGGAAAGGAACACATGACGGGTGCTTAGAAAGATGCCACAGGGATGTGTCAGAGATATAGAGTAAAATGGCCCTGTTTGGAAGAACTACTAAATTATCAACTTTGTATACCCAATGCTATTTAGAGAAGAAAAAGCGTATGCACATTATGAGGATTGTACACCTTGAAGCATAAACAAATTACCTTTAGAACATGCTGATATGAAAATAAATTGACTAATAATAAACACAAACAAGCCATGCTGATGTAGCCATGCTTTTTTTGTCCCCATATACTTCTCATTTGTGGAGTCATTGCAATATAGAAGCTAAAACTGACCTGTGAGTTGCTAGATATGGTGACAACAAGGAATAAGCAGAATAAAACCATAAATGGCAATAGCAGTAAAAAACAAACAAACAAACAAAACTTTTGGCTTCCTTTGGGACCATCTTTTACCTGATTTATAACAAACTCAGGAAGCTTTAACACTTTTTTTTAAATGGTGTCTGAGAAGTTTTACACATCACTACAAATAAGATGAATATCTAAAACAAGTGGTCTGAAATCCCTTCATACTGTTGTATTTGCATGTGTATTTTTGTGTTTGAAAAAGCACTGAAAGGGATTATTTGTTGAGTCTAAACATTTTCATCCTATAAATTAAATTCCCACATATTACCTGGACCTTTACAATATTTTCTTGCACGTGAAAGACCAAAGGAAAAAATGAAACCTTATTAAAACATTTCTCTGAAGGCTTTTTTTTCCCTCTGGGGAGACATCTTTCCTCACAGAAATATGCAAAAAGCCAGTTCCTCTGATCTGATTCTTGCATTATTATCATTATCTACACTCAACTGCCTCTGGTACTTTAGACACCCACAGCTAAAGATAAAGTACTCTGGAGACCTGAATAAGAGCTCTGTGTAGCTCAAAAGTTTGTGCCTTTCACCAACAGAAGTTAGTCCAACATAAAATATTACCTCACCCACCTTGTCTTTTGGGTGACATCTGGAATGAAATGCTTGATCAGTTGACCATTTGTGTAATATAGACATATAACATATATTGGGCAAACTCAAAATGGTTCTCCTGGTTTGAAAGATCTTTCCTAAATATAGAGTGGGGAATATCAGTAGAACCAGAAAGCTCATTTAAAAAGACAGAAACATTTGAAGTGTGACCATTATAAAAAAAACATTTCTTTGCCTATTTTTGCATAGGTCAACTATCAAAATACCTTTAAACACACCAACAGTAAATATTTACTGATCACATACAATAAAAGGATAAAATGACATAAGGTTGACATGAAATTTACAGCTGACCCACTCAAACACAAAATTGGAAATCCTCCTCGCTCAAATCGCCTCACTGGAAAAAGGCTGAAGGCTAGATCCTGAACTGATGTGTAGTGGCATAACTCTAACTTTAGTGGAATTACACCCATATACACCAACTGAGGATTTGACCCTGAGTGTATAGATAGATCATACAACATATCTGGTGGTCAATATTCGGAGATGGAAATGAATTCCAGAATCAACCCCGAAACTATATTTGAAATGTAGAATGTTCCATTTTCATCTCTCTATAGCGGAAACCGTATTCAAGAGTGGTTTATGGGGTTTATATGTATATATATAGCCACAAAGATAATTAATAATGCATTATAAAAAAGTTAGATTGGTCCTCCCTCCTTTTATTCCACTAAAATACATGGATTTAATGGTTGATTTATTCTGAATTCATTGTATCAATCCGCTGCATGTATTTGCACTGCTACAAACTGTGCCTTATTAGTATAGCTACAAACTGAGACTTATTTAGTTATCTGGGGTCAGTGAACATGGAACACAGTTTTATAAACTGATATTGAACAGGAAGAAACTGCATTAGAATGAAACCTGAATAACAGTAAGACAAAGACTCAGGAAAATATTTCTTGCTTTTGCTGTTATACACACCTTTTTTCACTGTCAAGAAACTCAAGTTCTTTTTTCTAATCTTTATTTTTTCTCCAGTTACTTTTTTTTTTTTAAGCTCTGTAACCCCCTTGGCAGTTGCCATGATGACAACCTACTGCCAGCTCAAGGGCAGGTGAGCAAACAGCAGGAGTGCTCCAACAGTGTGTGGCTGAACCAAGCGTATGATGGGGTTTCGTCCAACAGACAGGGATTCCCACATGGCAACACAATGTGCTGCAACGTGGATTATCAGTCTAACAAGATTTTAATACTATTCTTTAAAGTCTCCTTTTTTCTAGGAACTTTACATTTTTTAAAATTACATCACCATGAGCCTGATGCTCTTCTGACCAGTTTTACAGCAGTGTGAGATTACGGACTACAGCAGAGCTAGTCCTCATTTACATTCATGTGAGTGAGAGGAAAAGTAGTCCCAGTCATTTTAGAATAAGAGCTGTTTAAAAGTGTTTATTTGTGTGAACCCAGGGGGGCCAAATTCATCTCTTGAGTCAATGGAATCATAATCTTGCCTAGGATTTTCTAGTTTAATGAAGAGCCTTTTCATGTACAACAATATTCAATCACAAATCTGTTTCTTATGATAGATACATCACAATAAATTGTTGAGAAACACACCAAGAAGCCATACATAAAACTCAGATATCATGTACAGTTAGACCAATGTGATATCAGAATCAAGTCCTGTATAATTTGGAACTAAACTTGTCTATCAATTGCTTTGTGAAATGCCACGAAAACAGATCCCAATTTCTTTTATCATCTTTAACGTATAGCTTGTCAAGAAATATATTTTTCTCCATGAACAATTTCAATAAACCAATGAAAATGTTCTTTGAAATTGTTCAGGTTCTCATTCTAATATTGAAAACAAAAGATTTTTTTTTCAGTTTTCAGCAACTGAAAATAAAACAAAAACAAAAGGATATTTATTACCTGCAGAAATTGTGACAAAAAAAAACCCCTACCAATAAAATTTTGATGGATATTTTTGACCAGTTCTATGGAATTGTTTAAAATATGGATACTGAGACTGATTGCTGTTGTCTCACTCCATATTTTGGACCACTGTAACACCATTTACTGGAAAGGAGTAGCAGAGTGGTGAATCAGACCCAAAGCATGAGCTTCATTTTAAGAGAATGGCTTAATAAAAGCAAATACAGTAAAAACAAAAGTCTTTACCTAATGTTCTGTTCAACTTCATATGACCTCTGAGAAATGTTAATTTCATCTGTATGGACTAAAAGACATTTAATTCATTATAATCATTGACAAACTAACACTCTGGCTAAGAAGAATTCTATTTTGAAGAATTATTGCAAACACAATGTAGGACCAGGTGATGCACCCAACCACACTGATGCCAATTGCAGCTCGCCTCTGCTGAAGACACTGACATTCCTCTGGAATTGCACCAATGTAACTATGAGCAGATTCTGGACTTCGGTCTCCAGACATATTCCAAAAGGATTTGCAATTTCCATGGGATGCGAGTCATTGTCTATTCAGGGAACACTGTACAAATTGGGATTACACATGTGCTAGGCTGACAAAAAAGGCCACATAACTATGATAAATACATGTTGGAAAGGAGGAAAAGCCAGAAAAAAAAAAGAATAACAACGTTGCCCCCTTCATAGGTTTCAGAATATTTAGAAAGCATTCGATCAGTTAAAAGAATCACTCAATGGCCCTCACTGAGCTGCTCTTCAAATGGAAATGGCTGTAATAGAATCTCCTATTTCCAGAAATGCTGGCCCTTAGCAAAGGCAACCCTGGATGTTTAATGTTTATTTTGAATGTATTGTCTCTACTTTGCAGAGGCTAAAATGCCTCTGCTTCCCAAGGGATGAAGATGATAGAGCCTCCATTGTCCGGCGTTCTGTGTAGTCTTTTACACCTGTGCTAGATGAATGCAAAAAATGGGTATAAAATACTACCAATCTGATTTGTGCTCACGTTTACTAGTGATTAAGCTTACTTGTGCTCACATCTAACCGCTGCTCATAGTTGCATAAAACAGTAACAACCTTGTGACTCCCTGCTGTATACAGCAAAAAGACTTTTGGAATCAAGCTGTGATGGTGCCCCCCCATAAGGCTTTATGGAATATGCTTAAAATTGTATATGAGAGATAACTGGAATATGGTTTAGGCTACATATGCCATGTAACATATCTATGTAAAGGTTATGATGTACTGAATGTATTCATCCTATTTGTATGCATATATCATTTTTGTATTCGAAGTTATGAATATTGGCTGTGTATTGGCTTGATTTTAACTAGCCCAGTAGAGCATTTGGTCAGCTTCTTGAGAAAAGTGCAAATTAAGTGCCCAATCAAAAACCACTTAAGTAAACAATGAACTTGAAGATGCCAATCCACATCTGAGCCTTCCCAGGAATGTGGCTTGGCTGGTAAAAACTGAGTCATGCATGAACATGTGGCTTGCCCATGTGACTCCAAAACTCCATCTTGGAGCTGGACTTTGCATAGGAGTAAGGAAGGGCTCTCCACTCTCAAGAGAAAGTTTATTTAAACCCCTGGGAGACCCCTCCATTTTGTCTTCAGCTGGCTAAAGGGATAGCCTCTCCACCCCCAAGGATACCTGAAAGAAACTGGAACAAAGGACAGTAATTACAGGAGGTGTGAGTGATTGCTGTACCCAGACTTAGAAGGAGACTAGTCTGTAAAAGGAAGCTTACTAGAATTCCTCTAAGGGTGAGGTTCTTATCTGTACTGTTTTCTTACTGTATTAAGCTTAGATTTGCGTGTTTTATTTTATTTTACTTCGTAATTCACTTTGTTCTGTCACTAATTGGAACCACTTAATTCCTACTTTCTGTATTTAATAAAATCACTTTTTACTTATTAATTAACCCAGAGTATGTATTAATAGCTGGGGGGGGGGGAGGGGCAAACAGCTGTGCATATCTCACTATTAGTGTTATAGAGGACAAACAATTTATGAGTTTACACTGTATAAGCTTTATACAGGGTAAAACGGATTTATTTGGAGTTGGACATCTGGGTGTTATAGACAGGAACACTTCTGTAAGTTGCTTTCAGTTAAGCCTACAGCTGTTAGGGGACGTGGTCCAGACCTGGGTCTGGATTTGCAGCAGGCTAGCGGGTCTGGCTCAAACCGGGCAGGGTGCTGGAGTCCTAAGCTGCCAGGGCAGGAAAGCAGGGGCAGAAGTAGTCTTGGCACATCAGTTGGCAGCCCCAAGGGGGTTTCTGTGATCTAACCTATCACACAAGCCTCTTAAGCATCGGATGAACAAAATACAACAAGTTTTGTCTCAGGGATAGTGGCAGAGCAGGACATAAGACAGTGACAAGCCAGGTTTCCTGCACAATCCCCCTAGCAGACATTTATAAGAAGGCTATTCTTGGGACACTGAGGTGACAACGTACCAGATGCTTGGGCCCCGCTCTGCCCCTTTTCACCTCTCCAGAGGTCCATAGGGGCTGCTAGGCTGATGTAACTAGCCAGCTAGGTATTGCGTAGTGTGAGGGAATCTCTGTGAGGCAAAAGGCAGGTATAGCTGGCTTCCACATCAGTGCCCTCTACACCTGATCTCCAGTGGAGGGGATATAGTTGGGAAGATGGAGGCATAGCCAGAATGTTGCTAGGTTCTGCTGATCTCTGGGTAGGTTATTAGCCCATCAGAACCATCGCCAACCAGTATAGCTCAGAGTAACCCCAGGCTGCTTTAAACTATGCTGGGGACAAAGCCAGTGCGGAAAAGGCACCAAGACTGGTGGCTGTAAACAGCTTCTAGGTGGCTCCCTCCATAAGTGATGTCTAGCATTTACTGAGTACAGTTGAGAATTGAGACCCATATTTTATTTATTTTTAAATAGTTACAAACAAACTGTTCATTTCTTCCAATCCACTTTTGAGCAACCTGTTACTTTAGCACATAAACCTCTGGAAAAGTCAATTTCAAAAATCCCAGGCCGACACAACCTTAATATTTATTATGCTAGCAAAGATTTGTGAGGACTAAGGGATTTTTTTCTCTGCATTTGCCTGCTGGCATAAAGGCCATTTTCAAATTAACTAAGGTCATCAACTCCCAGTAATAAGCCCTGGTAGCACTTCTGCTGCTATCAAACAATTTTCTTCTTTAACATGCACAAATCTCAAGTCCACTATAACAAAGTGAATAACATATAATTAACTGGTCAAATTTTTAGAGAACATGTTAACCATGATGTCTTACATCTCCTCTCTGGGGGATTGTCTTTTGTGTCAGAAAAGAAAAAAAATACTGACAAAAAGGAAGCAGGCAACAATAAATCTCATAAATATCTGGTGGGAGAGACAATGTGGGGGAGGAAATGTTTTTTATTGAACCAACTTCTGTTGGTGAAAGAGACAAGTTTTGAACCACACAGAGCTTTTCTTCAGTACCTGAAGAAGTTGTGTAACTTGAAAGCATGTCTCTTTCCATCAACAGAAGTTGGTCCAATAAAAAATATTACCCCACCCCCTCATCTGTCATATCCTAGGACCAACACAGGTACAACACCACTGCACACATAAATATCTGATGGTGTATTCTTTCTCTTCATAGAAAAATTTAACAAATTACAGGGTGGGGAAGGGGTGTTGGGTGGGTGGGGCAGTTTAGCTTCTATCCACAAAACTGCAAACTTCATGTTCATTTTCTGTAGCAACAGAAACACTTTGGGCCTTTCACCCACTGTTATTAATGGAATGTAAGACTTAAGAATCTCAAACCAATTTATACAAATCAACATCTTGTTAGGTAGCTATTCTCATTGTCCAGATGGGTAAACCTAACAGAGCGAGGGTAAGGCTGGGATCTCTAAAGGAACCTAAAGGAGTTAAAATTAAATGGGAATCGAGTACCTAACTCCCTTTGGGTCTTTTGAGAATACCAATCTAAATGACTAGCCTAAGGCAACACCATGATGCAGGACCTGATAATAATATATAGTGATTGAGAGTGCCCAAAGAATGGAAGGAACACTGCTGTAAAATATGGGGGTTAGAAATATTATATTAAAATACTGTGGTATATTTTTATAAGGGGTGAGGGAATCGGGATAATAAATGAGGTATCTTGACACCTAGGGCCACTAGATAACAGTCCCATTTTGAAGGGCCCAATCCTGCAAGGTGATGAGTCAATGGGAAGGTATTCAAGACCTCATAGGATTAGTTCCCACATCACAAATAAATACCCTTTGAAATAAGTCAGACTGTGGTAGTTCATGAACATGCTTAGTAATAAATAAGGAAAGAAAAATACAGAAATTGGGTCCTGCCGGAAGAACTGTATCTAAAGAAAATTCATGTAAAAAATGTCTGCCTCACAGAAACTGCTGTTTAACACCGGATAGCTTTGATTTTATTAAGTATCGGAGGTATATCAATCAAACCTTTAATGATGCATTATTGTGGTTTTGTGATCTAACGTCCAATGTATGCATTTGTTTTGTGTGTGTGTGAAGAACTTTACGTCCAACTGCTATGACTTCACTTCAGAGCAGTTGTCTTCAGAATGGCGCCACCTATTACCAATACAAACGGCACTACTGCGTTCATCTGCCACCCACATGCTGTATCCTTTAGTACAAAGACTATTCTCTTAGCATTTAGCTTAGTGTCTGCTATTGCCAAAATAATTCAATGAACTATCTAATGTATGAAAATTTCGACCCATCTTCCCTTAAACTGACATTCTGCTGTGCTGTCGTGCCATGGTTCAGCTTTATGTCAATCACACACTCTTAGATACAAGTATATTTATCAATCAATAATCATAACTTACCAGAGAGTTTAAGGTTTTCAGACATATATACACTCCTCAGATTCATGTTGTTGTTATGAAAAAAATACGTGTCACTTTGATGCTCAGTAATAATTAGTCAAAGCTACAAGGTCACAATGTCTAGCTCAGTAGCTTTGCTAGTGCAGCCCAGAGCTGACATGTAGAAGAAAATCATTTTGGAATAGAAAATCAATCAATAAAAGTTGGAAATGGGAAAATACCCCAGATTAAGCGCTGCTTCAAGTAATGATCATTTCAAGCTTCCTTCAGCTGTGGTGAGCTCTACCAATGTTCTTCTAGATAAGCAATTTTGTTTTAAAGAAAAAAGAATGATCTGAAGAATGATCAAAAGAGTCCCAAGACAGACACAGATGAACACAAACAATTAAACATTAGCCAACATTTTCTTGTCCATCCCTTAAGATCTATATCTATCTCCCAGTAGTGCCTGCCTTCCTAAAGGTGTAGGTATCTGCCATGGGGAAGGGATAGCATGTTTCTTTTGAGAAAGAGACTTTACTAGACTGTACTAGATTCATTCCTCTGGTGATTACTGTACTGGATTTACCAAAGAAGCTTGAATTAGCCAGAAGCTTGTTCATTATACTGCTGAGACTGAAAAAGCATGGGGGACTACATAAAAGGAAAATTATATCACCTGATCAATGCTAACCAAAGGTAACATTGACATGTGTTAAGTACAAGGGACTATCTACAAAGACAACCAGAGGCATGAAGTAAACCTGGCAAACCAGAAAGACCAAATCTGAGATAATCCAGCCAAAACCTCAGAGCAGGTACTGCCAGCATCGAAGTTTTGCTAATACGCCTCTTGAAAGTGATGAAGATATTCAATTAGGGAAAATTGCATGGATATTTATTTAAGAAGGTAGGCCAGATAGGCTTGGTTACCAGTAGCAATGTCTGTAGAGACCAGATGCTAGAGTTTTGCTAAACTAGTTCAGTTCACACCAACTCAGACTGATCTCACTGCATGGAACCATTGGTGGTTATCAGAGTTCTGACCTCTAAAGTGCACCAAGTGCACGTCAGAGAATCATCTGCAAAGGTCGTCCAAAGCTCTTCTCCACATTGCCTTGATCCTAGTAGTGCTCTGTGTAGGCCATTCCCCCAGATGAAAGCGATGCAAGGGCTTCACTAATTTATACTGGATTCTAACAACCATCACAGTTGAAAATCTAGCCAAGGATTGCCCTAAAATAAGGGTGTGTGACCACATCCACTTTACTCCTGCTGTGTCCTTTTTCCATGGCATGCTGGCAGCAGAAAGGGTATGTGGGCAGCAGAGTCTCTACATCATCCCTATGAATTAACTTTATAGCCCGGTTACACTAGTAGTGTGACACAAAGTGGACACAGCACTGTGGAGGATCTAGCTCAAGGTATTTAAAATAGGAGAGAGATAGGATCTCATTCAAGAGAAAACATTAGATCTCTGTAGTAAATGCTCCCCTAAAATAATTCTCCTCTCATGGCAAGTGCTAACACCAATATTCTTCTCTCTTGAAATGTGTGGGATCAATAAGCGATCCGTATACAGAGTTAAGCTCATCCTGGGGTCTGAGAAGAAAATGTCCTATGTTTCTTACTACAAAACAAAGGACTGTCTTCGGTAGACAATGAAAAGAACATAATAAAATAATAATAAATAATAATAATAATTAGTATTTGAGTAGGACACAGCTTCAGAATTCTGTACAAGCACTAAACATTAATAGCACTTTGGCCACAAGACCTTCTGCAGGATTGTCCGGTAAAGGAAAAATATATATAATTCTTAAGTTTATAATAAACTTTTTTTATTCTGATAGAGATAGGAAAGGTAGAATTTCTGATCACAGCATTTTATTTGTCATTTATTTTTCTGTTTTGAAAGCTCTCTATAAATCATCTCAATAAAGACTAAATAACTCCCTCTTGCAAGATTCAGATTTCCATTACTTTATACACAGGAACACAGACGGGTTTTTCAAATCAATATTAGAACAACAACAAATGCCATAATCACAATATAGGATATGGGGACGAATACATAGGAGCCTGCTTTATTTATTATACATGTGAGAAAAAGGGCAAGCAGAGACAATGAAAAGAATAACAAAACCTGAGCTGGAAAAGCTAGAGAGAACATTTATGGCAAGTAAAAATCTGTATTTCAAACTCCTTACTAAAATAATTTCTGTAAAACATACCATTATTATTTAATTGTATAAGTAATTTGTTTTCTTTTTTTTCATTGAAGACAAACATTGAGCAAAGAGCTTGAGAGGCCAAGTGAAACCATTTGTAAACAGGCTTAAGCAAATAAACCATTCACCAGGCTACATTAAGTAAGGGAAGGAGGTGAATATTATGAATCAATCAACTCTAATCCAGAAAAGCATTTAAGCAC
This sequence comes from Trachemys scripta elegans, assembly GCF_013100865.1. NCBI lineage: Eukaryota > Metazoa > Chordata > Testudines > Emydidae > Trachemys > Trachemys scripta. Next base: position 129,961,984 of record NC_048302.1, read on the forward strand.
ATACTGTACTTAACTTTAAACATGTGAGTACTCCCATAATATCACTCAGCACAATAGGATTAAGCACATACTTAAGTGTTTTGGGGACACCTGGGGATGGATCACTTGATAATTACCTGTTCTGTTCATTCCCTCTGGGGCACCTGGTATTGGCCACTGTTGGAAGACAGGATACTGGGCTAGATGGACCTTTGGTCTGACCCAGTAAGGCCTTCTTATGTTCGATTGGCATTTAAATCATTCATAAATCTTCACTAGGATCTAGATTTCACAAATGCTTATTGTAAACTATGTGGGAGATATGGTTTTTAATTTATATGATTAGTACTTTTGTTTCATTGATTACTGTCATGCTGTCTGCTATAAGGGGTCAAAGAGTCCGAGGTGGATTTACACATGTATAGGAAGGCAGATAATGGTTGTAGATACCCCAGTCACTGAAATTTAACAATGCAGGTGTCAGATCCTTTGAAGGTATTCCCACCACATTCTGATGAAGGGGCTGTCTGTATTTATCCCCCTCACCTTCTTATCAACATGCCAGTTACTTCAAGGGTGGGTGAGCAGGGAGGAAATCCAAGTGGAAATAATTAAACAAAGAAATGTGGAGGGTTAAGCACCACAATACTGAAGCTGAGAGGTGTTAGAAAGAGGCAGTGTCCCTCCAATCCCAGATGTTGGGAGTGTCTGGGATATGGTAGACCTGTCTAAGTTAAGACAATATGCATACAAGCCGCTAGTTGTTTTAATCCTTTCCCTCTCTGTTTGTTAAGTACTAATGGATAAATAAATACTATTTTGTTTTGAAGGGGCTGCTCGGAATAACTATATTTTCATACTGTTCACGTATCTGGCAGGCACCAAACCCAGTTGGACCTTCTAAGAAAACCTGGCTGGTAAAAAGGGGTGCTGTAAGTTGGTGACCCAGTCTAAAAGTGGGGTGAATTGCAGGATTCCACTCTGGGAGAAGTGCAAGCAGAAGTACTGTCACTTTGCAGGTTGCCCTCAAAAGGACTGAGTGAGGGGTCAAAGTACAGCTTATCCTAGAATCGTAACAGTTGTTCACTTAAAAGTCAATTGGACTACTCATGTGAGTGTAGGTATTCAGAAGCATTAGTGATTGTGGGATCTGTCCCTAAGTTATGGGCATTGTTAACCTGATTTACAGAGCAGTAGCATGATTATATTCTATAAGGTGTTCACCATCCTTTTAAGCAAAAGAAATGGAAAACAAAACAATAAAGATGTTTGTTTGTTTTTTCTTTGAGATAAAATAAAGTAGTACAAGCAAGAAAATCACTGAATACAAAGACTCTCATGGGGCAGATACTCATACTGATATAAAGTCTATTAGTTGATAATATTTCAGCACAATTTCTTTACGGCGTTTTTTATATTTCGAGCTTTGGTCCCAAACACAACAACAATACCCTAAAAAAAACCACAAGGAGTCTGGTTGCACCTTAAAGACTACCAGATTTATTTGGGCATAAGCTTTCGTGAGTAAAAACCTCACTTCTTCGGATGCATAGAAGAAGTGAGGTTTTTACTCACGAAAGCTTATGCCCAAATAAATCTGGTAGTCTTTAAGGTGCCACCAGACTCCTTGTTGTTTTTGTAGATACAGACTAACATGGCTACCCCCTGATACCTAAAAAAACCCATGTGTAGTCCTGCATACGCGTACTAGCAAACACAGGGCTTAGTACCATGAAAGTTCTCTGGCTTTCCTACTTTAGGAAAGGGGGAAGCCTTAGATTCTTAAGGCAGTTCATGGCTTTCATCTTCCATGGCTCTCTTTGAAGTCAGTGGGAGTCATTTTCATTCCCACGATATTGATGTTAAAACTAACCCCTTAATTTATTGCAATTATAACTGTTTGCCCTGATTTATAGGGCAAGAAATTCATGGAAACTTATTTGGCTTCATGAATAATAAATATAGCGGAGATATTTAACTACTTTAACCAGCCAAGATGCTGGCTGTCCCAGCTGCTGTGTTACCATTTTATGCTAAAATAGTTTCCAATGGCATAAGAAAAAATGAGAACATCTTTGAGAGGCATTGCAGACTTTTCCATGAATCTTAATAACTGCATACGTGGAACAGGTTCGGATAAAATACAACTGACCATAAGCAATAGCTATGGGACCTTATCTCCTTGTTTTAGTTTGAGTGGGAAAATTAGAAAGAGGAACCCGTTTGCACAGTTGGGGCCACATCTTCAGCTGGTGTGAATTGGTGAATGTCAACTCCTACCAGCCCAACTGAGGTTCCTGCCATTATTTTCTTGAGGTTTTTTTCCTCATTGCAGACTCCAAAAGGGCCTTATGGTGCCTATTACAAGGGGTAGATTTTGATTTAAAGAAAAAAAGTGTGTGTTTTCTGCAGAAGGTCATTACAGGCACATTATCCCCTTGATGCACAATGGCTGGGGACACTGAATAATAAAATCCATAATAGTCCAAAGTTAAGTGGGGAAAGCTGGGAAGACCAGAAGGGTCAATTCTTGCTGTGAGGAAGAGCAGAAAACTAAAACCAGTAGATAGCAGTGGTCTGCCTGGGACAAACCCTTTACCAAGGTGACACTGACATAACTTGATCTAGGATAATATGTGACATGTATGTATGATATGGACTATAAGGTGGATAGAAAGCTGGCTAGCTCATCAGGCTCAATGGGTAGTGATCAACAGCTCCGTGTCTAGTTGGCAGCCGGTATCAAGCGGAGTGCCCCAAGGGTCGGTCCTGGGGCCGGTTTTGTTCAATAGCTTCATTAATGATCTGGATGATGGCATGGATTGCATCCTCAGCTAGTTTGCAGATGACATTAAACTGGGAGGAGTGGCAGATACGCTGATGGGAAGGGATAGGATACAAAGGGATCTAGACAAATTAGAGGACTCAGTCAAAAGAAATCTGATGAGATTCAACAAGGACAAATGCAGAGTCCTGCACTTAGGATGGAAGAATACCAAGCACTGCTACAGACTATGGACCGAGTGGCTAGGCAGCAGTTTTGCAGAAAAGGACCTAGGGGTTACAGTGGACGAGAAGCTGGATAAGAGTCAGCAGTGTGCTCTTGTTGCCGAGAAGGCTAACGGCATTTTAGGCTTGATAAGTAGCAGCATTGCCGGCAGATCGAGGGACATGATCATTCCCCTCTGTTCAACCTTGGTGAGGCCTCATCTGGAGTACTGCGTCCAGTTTTGGGCCCCACACTACAAGAAGGATGTGGAAAAATTGGAAAGAGTCCAGTGGAGGGCAACAAAAATGATCAGTGGGCTGGAGCACAGGACTTATGAGAAAGGCTGAGGGAACTGGGAGTATTTAGTCTGCAGAAGAGAAGAATGAGGGGAGATTTGATAACTGCTTTCAACTACCTGAAAGGGGGTTCCAAAGAGGATGGATCTAGACTGTTTGCAGTGATAGCAGATAACAGAACAAGGAGCAATGGTCTCAAGTTGCAGTGGGGGAGGTTTACGTTAGATATTAGGAAAAACTTTTTCACTGGGAGGGTGGTGAAGCACTGGAATGAGTTACCTACGTAGGTGGTGGAATCTCCTTCCTTAGAGGTTTTTAAGGCTGGCTTGACAAAGCCCTGGCTGGATGATTTAGTTGGGGTTGGTCCTGCTTTGAGCAGAGGGTTGGACAAGATGACCTCCTGAGATTCCTTCCAACCCTGATATTCTATGATTCTATGTTTTATCTACATTTGAATATATAATTACTAAATGTGGGGTGGTAGCCAATGATTTCTAAAATGGACGCAACAGATTGACCAATACAACTGGCTGTTAAATGGCCCAAGCCCTTTGCACATAATTGAATCTAGTGTAATGTTCTTCAAGTCTGAAGGTTAAATGAAGATAATTGAGACTGTGGGGCAGGGGGAGAGGAGACAGTTAATTAACCCTGAGACAGGAACCAACTGTCTCCCCGCTTATGAATAAGAAATATTTTGGACTGCTAGTTGAGACAAGGGCTATGCGCCAAATCCTCAGTTGCTGTGAATCAGTGCAGCTCCATTGACTTCAGTCATGGTAGACATCATGGACAAGGCTCTCACCTGATACAAATCAACAGACATCCACAGAAGTTTATAGAATTATGCCAATATATACTAGCTCAGGATTTGGTCTTTATCTGTGGCACACATAGTCTCAAGCATTGTTGGTTCTTAAAACAACTAAAAACTAAAAAAAGCAGAAGCAGCTCACTGTCCTATTTTGAAGATCTTGGAAAGAATTATTCCATAAAAGAGAAATTCATTAGCAACAGTGAAATCAAACGGTGGAAGAGCCATAGACCAGATTAATCAAAAGAATACTGGGATGGCATTTTTCATACTATAGTTTAATGTATTTATACATGAGGAGTAGTTGTGATGATAATTACCAAAGTTGGGTATGTATAGAACAGAATGAATGTCTGTATTTTCAGAAATCAGCACATCAAAAAATGAGAAAAGGCAAGGAAAGCTTCCATCAAAACTAAAAATACAGCAAAACGTGAGAGGGCCTGGACCATCCTATGCAAAAGAGGCGGTAGCTTCTTCACAAAAAAAGGAACAAAGAAAGGGGTAAAACAAAATTTAAGATAAAATCGTATTTGCACATTGCATGCCAGACTCTCTTACTGGTTTCTGGCTTTTCGCCATCTCATTCTCTGTGTGTATTTTCAGCTGGGAAAAGTGCAATCAGTACTGATAGTGACTTTCTGAGATGAAAATAGATAGCATGACTCAGAAAGCAGTGGCATGGTAGTTTCCCTCTAAATTCAGAAAGAAAGAAAAAAGATGGACCTGGCTGCTAAAGTAACAAGTTCAGAAAGAACACGAACAAAACTTATACAGCTTATTTTGATCAACTTTTAATAGAACAGATGGTATACAAAAATGGAAGAAACGACCGATACTGTGTTCCACTGAAAGGTCAACTTAAATGAATTATTTATTACATTCATACATTAATCTACTCAGATACTCAATATCAGCTGTCGTAGCTAAGTGTTGTTATTATTTTACTCTTCTATAATGGCTTTTATATGAGGTTGCCAGTGATTTATCAATATTAAAGCTCATGGCGTCTCTATGAGATAGGCAAGTAATATTACAGTGATTTTACAGATGTGTAAACTGAGGCACAGAGAAGCTACATGACATGTCCTAGGTTACATGGGAGTCAGTGGGCAGAGCTGAGACTAGTCCTGAATTTCTAGATTTTTATAGCTCATTGGCATTGTAAATACTTTGGATATATAACATTACCCCTCCCAACACTGTTCTCCCCTTCTGACAGACTATGCAGATATGAATTATTACAGTTCTCTCTACTTTGTGATTTATATCCAGGTAGTTTGGTGATTTTTTGGTTTCTAGTACTCTGTAAATTAGTCCTTTATTAATATTTTGTTGGCTAGTCTAATCATGGTGGCCTGTAGCAGATACTGTTATTTCTCCTTTAGATTTCACTCCTTATATCCTAACCCAAAGAATTCATTATTACACTCTTTATTGTCCAAGTCTAGTCCATTGGCATTGTATATTTGTTTGACATATAGTGTAACAGAAATCCCCAAATGTTCTTCCTTTTCTAGCCACCTGTATTGACATCCAAGTTATAAGAATAGATTCATAGATCCAAAGGCCAGAAGGGACCATTGTGATCATCTAGTCTCACCTCCAGTATAACACAGGCCATATAATAATTCCTAGAGTAGAACTTTTAGAAAAATATTCAATCTTGATTTAAAAATGATCAGGAATGGAGAATCCACCACAATCCTTGGCAAAATTGTTGCAACTGTTAATCACTCTCACTGTAAAAAATATACACTTTATTTCCAGACGGAATTTGTCTAGCTTCAACTACCAGCCATTGGATCACATTTTACCTTTCTCTGCTAGACTGAAGAGCCCATTATTAAATATTTGTTCCACATGTAGGTACTTATAGACTGTAATCAAGTCACCTGTAACCTTCTCTTGGTTAATCTAAATAAATTGATCTCTATGACTCTATCACTATAAGGCATGTCTTATAATCCTTTATTCATTCTTGTGGCTCTTCTCTGACCCCTTTATCAACATCCTTTTTGAATTGTAGGCACTGGGACTGGACACAGGATTCCAGCAGCAGTTGCACCCATGCCAAATACGAAGGAAATAACCTTTCTACTCCTCCTTGAGATTCTCCTGTTTATGCATCTCAGGATCAGTTAGTTCTTTTTGGCCACAGTATCACCCTAGGAGCTCATTTTCAGTTGTTTATGCACCATTACCTGGAAATCTTTTTCCAAGTCACTGCTTCTCAGGTAAGAGTGCCCCATCCTCTAAGTATGGTCTACATTCTTTGTTCCCATGTGTGTACACTTGCATTTATTCATATTAAAATATATATTGTTTGCTTGAACCCAGTTTACCAAGTGATCCAGATCACTCTGAATCAGTATTCTGTCCTCTTCGTTATTTACCACTCCCCCAATTTCTGTGTCATCTGCAAACTTTATCATTGGTGATTGTGTGTGTTCTTCCAGGTCATTGATAAAAAATGTTAAATAGCGTAGGGCCAAGAACCAAATCCGGTGGGACCCCATTGGTTACAGTCCCACTGGATCACTTGTACCTATGTTACCATTATTTTTTAGTTATGTGATCAGCTCCTCTTTATTTGTTCAGATGAGATCTAATACAGAACTTCCCATGTTGGCTGTAACCTTTTTCGAGTCGTGAAATTTTCATCTCTTATGTTTAGAAATTCCAAGGCTGTTTTAGTGCTAGTAACGTGAGACTTCCAGCGTATGTCACTCATATTGAAGTCCCCCCTGATCATGCAGCCTTTTTTCCTACACATTATACATAGGTACATAGAAGGCAGTCATCCTGTTCCCTAGTGTGATTTGGTGGTCCCTAACAGATACCAACTAGTACCTCATTGTGCTTTATTTATTAGGACATTGATGTATAAGCATTCAGATCATTTCCCCCCGAATTATCAGTGATTAGGGAACAGGCAATGCCATTTTTTTGCATAGAGTGCCACTCTCCCTCCCCTTTCGCCACTCAATCATTCCTAAAGAGGTTATAACCATTGATTTTAACAATCCAATTGTGCAAATCATCCCACCAGGTTTCAGTAATAGCAACTAGATTGAATTAGTGCTCGTCAATAAGCAAATCCAAATCCTCGTGTTTATTACCCAGGCTTATACCATTGGTGTACAGGCAATTCAAGAATTTCTTCTCTTCATGTCTTTTGGTTCCCTGATTAATTTTGTTCTCAGCACCTTGATTTTATGCTGAGTGCTCATATCTTCCCTCTTTTTTTACCCTCCCCTTTTGCTATTAGTTTAACTCCCTCCTGACTCCTCTAGCCAGCCGGTCCCCAAGGAGATTGGTCCCCCTCCTAGTGAGGTAGATGCCATCCAAACTATATAGCCCCTTTTCCCCCACAGAAGGTAGACCAATGTTCCACAAAACCAAAGCCCTCCACCCTCCACTACTTATCTAGCCATAGATTCATTTTCAGAATCTTCTGCTTTCTGTCTTCCTTTGCTTGTGGAACAGAAAGTATCTCAGAGAAAGTGGCTTATACAGTCTTCTTCAGCACTCTCTTGAGTTCCCTGAAATTATCTGTCTGTGAGATATCCCATGACAGAGTGTCAGTTCTGCCAATATGAACCATCACCAACGGATCCTTGCCCATCGACTTCGGAAGTCTCTCTAATCATAGAGGACATCTCATGTCTTGGCTCCAGGAAGGCAGCACACCATCCAGTTGTCTGCCTCTCCCTTGCAGAATGTTCTTTCAATTCTTCTGAGTACTAAATCTGCAACAAGGATCCTCTGTTTACTGTTGACATTTGGACAACTCTTTGCTAGTAAGCTTGATTTTCTTACAAGTTGAGCTGAGCTGCCATTCACACCTATCCTGTACCTTGCTGCTTTCCCTTGGTCCTGCTGAAGATTGAGGGGTATTTTCAGTAATTTTGAAGTTGAGCAGCTGTTATTGTTTTGAAATTTCTAGCTTTATGGAATTTGTCCTGCTTCTCTTCTACTCTTTGGTGGCCGGAGTATGCCTATCTTTATCTGTCTCCATTCAAACAGAATGCTGGTGATTACGAACTGTCAGGTCTCCGCTCTGACTTCCTCTCTCACTGATTTCTTTGTGGCCAGCTCCATTCTTCCTTGAACTTGGGGTACTGGTGTTTCCCAAAACTGGTTGTCTAGGAACCCCTCAGTTTCTCTGACTCTTAGTAGCATCTCCATTTGCCCCTAAAATCTAAGAATCTTTTCCTCCAGCACAGCCACCCACTTGCACTTCATGCACAGGAAATCCCTTCTGGCTTCAAGTAGGAAAGAGAACATGGCACATTCTTTGAAAGTCACCACCACTATTCCAGCATGGGTCATCTTGATATCACACATAATACTAAGCCTTTCACGCTCTCTCTCCAAAACTCTCCTGTTCGCTCCCTCTGTTCGGTGACTGTCGAGTTTGCCTAGTAAGTGATTTTTTTTTTTAATAGCAAGTCTTCCCTGCTTAGTTCAGCTCACCTCTGCTCCTCACCACCAGGGAGTGATTAACCACTCAGAGACTTCAAACAGCTGGGTTGATCAAAGTTCAAAGGGCCAGAGCTTCAGGGACATTAGCAAGGCTCTGATCAAAGCTACAAGGGCTTACACAGGCTCCCCAGACTAGCTACGCAAACTGTTTGTTCTCTGTGTACAAATACTCAAACACACAACCCACCAATTCCAGCTACCTCCAAGTACAGAGTCTGCAGCTGGAGCTACTCCCTCTGAAACTTTCCTGTTAGTTGCCTCTGTTCTTGGCTAGACTTCAATTATTCACAACAAATAATAATCACTATCTTTTGGTATCATTTCCAGTTCTTCTTACTCATTTCCCATTATTCTCACCTATTTGAACATTTTTATGTATTAATACTCTTTTCAAACTTCACTTTTCATTAAAGAAGAGCTTCATTTTCTGTCTTATGTTGCGTTAATGCTAATCTTCTTTAGCATTTAAAACATCCACATATTGCTTATCACCCATGTACAGAAAAATTGTTTTCAAACTCTTACCTAAGATTGCAGTTAGTAACAATTTGCTTCCTTGTTCATAACCTCTGAACAGTATACAGTGCCTGTTTTGCATCATAACAGCTGATATTATATACTGATCCGCATTTCTGGTTTGTCAGTGAACAAAAAGGATTCTTGTTCTTCAAAACGTATGAGGAAAAAAATTAAACAATCATTGACACACTTAATTGGAGGGAACCAGGGGCGGCTCTACCTTTTTTGCCGCCCCAAGCACGGCAGGCAGGCTGCCTTCGGTGGCTTGCCTACAGGAGGTCCCCGGTCCCGCGGCTTCGGCGTACCCACCGCCGAATTGCTGCCAAATCCGCGGGACCAGCAGACCTCCCACAGGCACGCCGCCGAAGGCTGCCTGACTGCCGCCCTCGCAGCAACCGGCAGGGCACCCTCTGTGACTTGCCGCCCCAGGCATGCGCTTGGAGCGCTGGTGCCTGGAGCCACCACTGGAGAGAACAACCTGGAAAACAGTCATCTCAAAAAAGACTATGAACATGAGCATAGAGAGAAATTACACACATTCTCTAACTTGATATGACAGCAAAAATGGTCCAAAATATAGATATCTTCTAATGAAAAAGGCAGAAAATAGACTCGGTCTCAGGTAACAGTTTCAGTTTTAGTCGTGGCACTATGACAGGCAACCTGGGGAGGATTTCACCATCCTGAAGGCAGGAGTGCTGGAACAATTTGTATAGTGGGGGTGCTGAGAGCCATTGAACCAACTTGTAAGCCCTCTGTATGATGGAATCCACTTCAAGCCAGGGTTTGTGGCAGCATCCCCAGCACCCCTAGTGCTGGCACCTATGCCTGAAGGTCCTTGATTATCTGTGAGGATCTAATGGGCATTTCCCACATGATAGATACATTTCTTGTGATTGCACCAAATACAGGTGTTGCCCAAGGTCCAGTGGGCTTCAACACCAGCACTGAGAACTACAAGTTGTGGACTACAAACTGCGGCATGTTGGGAGAACTTCCTGGTTCCTGCTAGGTTGTACCCTTTGCCCCCACAGTAGGAGGTCTCAGCACTGAGCTGGGAGCACGCAGCAGGCAAGCAGAGAGGCGGCTGCAGGATTGCAATCCTGTTCTGTGTTCTTTACAGCATAAAGCCTTGTTCCTGGTGGTTTGTCTGAGTGAGTCTGGCCTGAGGTGAACACACACTGACACACAACGCAGAGCACACAAAAGGGCCTCAGGCTCAGTTTCCCAAAGTTGTGTAAAAAGTCACAAGGCAGGCTTCCCCTATTTTGAACAAACTCATACTGGGCCAGTGAACAGGAGAGGGGGGGCTACACAGGCACTGAGGGAATCTTTGTCCTACTTGACTTCTATAGTTACTGCTTTTAAACACGATCTATTTTAAAGGCACTCGGTGGCTTGCGGATTACTTTTTCTAAACTTCTAAAGTCTTAGAACCACTTCAGGATCAGCAAAACGCAATTTAATTTAGAGTTTTATAACCACTCTACCGTAACACTATAACTAAGGTTGAGAGGGCACTTTCATTCTAAATCCCTGTTCTCAATACTTATAACTTTCTCAAACAGCTGCCCTTGGGCTGAAATTTCTCATGCTTGGTCTAAGCCCCTAGGTGACACTTTTTGGAACTTCGAAGAAAATCCATTGAAGTTCTTTTTTAAGTTATCTGAGCAAGAAAAACAGTGATTTTTCACACTAAGAAATTAATTGAGAACTTTTTTTTTTTTTTTTGCGGGGGGTTTCAGAGTAGCAGCCATGTTAGTCTGTATCCGCAAAAAGAACAGGAGTACTTGTGGCACCTTAGAGACTAACAATTTTATTTGAGCATAAGCTTTCGTGGGCTACAGCCCACTTCTTCGGACACATAGAATGAGGACTTGTCTATACTTACCGCGCTGGTTCGGCGGCAGGCAATCGAACTTCTGGGTTCGATTTATCGCGTCTAGTCTGGACGCGATAAATCGAACTCAGAAGTGCTCCCCGTCGACTCTGGTAATCCTGCTCGCCGCGAGGAGTACGCGGAGTCGACGGGGGAGCCTGCCTGCCGGGTCTGGACGGGGGTAAGTTCGAACTAAGGTATGTCGACTTCAGCTACGTTATTCACGTAGCTGAAGTTGCGTACCTTAGTTCGATTTGGGGGTTTAGTGTAGACCAAGCCTGAGACATATAGTGAGGAGATATATATACATACAGAGAACATGAAAAGGTGGGAGTTGCCCAACCAACTCTAAGAGGCTAATTAATTAAGATGAACTGCTCTAGCTGGTAAGAGGATGTCTGTCTCCACACCCACTCAGTGTCAGACTTCTCTCTCAGCAGTAAGTATGTGAGGGTGCTGATTAGGGCCCAATCAATCCTCCATACACTGAAGGAGGATTTTTGCCATTGAATTAAATGGAAGCAGGATCAGGCTCATAGTGCCAAATATTCACCCCGTGCACAAATCTAGTGTTAATCTGTTAAAATCTCAAATTTTCCCTCCTAGCTAATTCACTGTTTAGCAGCTGATGGAGCTCTCAAGTTTTTGGCCTGTACAATTTCAGTGTCGTTAGGTTTGATGATTCTTCTGGGTTCACTTAGGATCTCCTGGCTGCCAATGACAACTACAGGTCTGTGTCCCCTGCCTGCAACACAGTGCTTACAGGTGGGCATAGAGTAGACGAACTAAAGCTTTTTAAGATCTATGTGTTCAGATATAATAAAAGTTGATGTAATCTAGTCTGGTGGGTCATGAATGTTTGTACACAATCACCATCTGCTAGGATGGGGTTCTCCTAGATGGAATAAGATATTTTTTGAAGCCACAGCTATTTGAGGCTCCAGTAGTAACAAGGAATCCAGAACAACTCAAACCAATCTAACAAAAAGAACAGGAGTACTTGTGGCACCTTAGAGACTAACAAATTTATTAGAGCATAGGCTTTCGTGGACTACAGCCCACTTCTTCGGATGCATAGAAGAAGTGGGCTGTAGTCCACGAAAGCTTATGCTCTAATAAATTTGTTAGTCTCTAAGGTGCCACAAGTACTCCTGTTCTTTTTGTTAGATTGGTTTGAGTTGTTCTGGATTCCTTGTTACTACTGGAGCCTCAAATAGCTGTGGCTTCAAAAAATATCTTATTCCATCTAGGAGAACCCCATCCTAGCAGATGGTGATTGTGTACAAACATTCATGACCCACCAGACTAGATTACATCAACTTTTATTATATCTGAACACATAGATCTTAAAAAGCTTTAGTTCGTCTACTCTATGCCCACCTGTAAGCACTGTGTTGCAGGCAGGGGACACAGACCTGTAGTTGTCATTGGCAGCCAGGAGATCCTAAGTGAACC